>NC_142800.1:7615005-7808987 GCF_049724085.1 Artemia sp. Qi Xiang Cuo | reverse complement strand
CCCCTCTACGGAAAAAAAACTCAAATAAATTCTCAAATTTGAAAAGCCTTATTTTCCACGGGGGGGGGGGGTATTTTCCGCGGGGGTACACGCTGACCACCAAGTCGAACAGAGCTAAACAACTAGAACTAAGAAATTGTCCCTTAATAATTGAAGTTTGTTTATATTAATCTGATTATGATGTTTCCTTCCATTATTAACCATATTTTGAAGTGTCTGTTAAAATAATATTTTATCTAGTAATTGTGTTGAAATATTAGCCAAAAATTTTTCATCGGGTTAAGAAAGTGACAATAAAGTTATAGATATTACTTTTTCTTTCATTGGTTTGACATTACGAACCAAGTGTTGATGAAAAATAAGGGAGAAAACTATACCTACAAAATTAGTTTTTCAACTATACTTACTTACTTTTACTTTCGGCGGGAACCAGACGATGAACTGTCCTGCCCGGCACCAAAGGATCTTGGGATGACTTCCGACGACCACTTGGACCTGTCGGCTGCAGGTTCTCCGGCGATCTTCAGCCAATCTTTGTCCCATCTCCGACCGTGTCTCCTGAATCCTCTCCACGGTTCCAGGTCTTCCTTGAATGTTTGCCACAGGTTCTTCTTTTGTCCTCCTGGTTTACGTTTCCAGGAGGGGGCTGGTTCGCAGACAAGGACGTCTCGACATATCGTGCCTTCGGGACGGCGCAATGTGTGGCCGAGGAGTTTCAGGCGACGTCTTTTAATGATAAGCGATAGCTCTTCTGATTGGCCACAGCGACTCCTTACTTCACTATTGGAAATCCTGTCCCATCTCTTAATGCGGAGGATGTAACGAAGGCAGCGGTGGTCGAACACATCCAAAGTTCTCGCATCTTCAGTCTTGATCGGCCATGTCTCGCAAGCATACAGTAGTACTGCTCGAACAGTTGCACCATAGATTCTAACTTTTGTTTTGGTTGAGATCTCCCGTCTGGTCCATAATTTTTTTTTCAGACTAGTAAAGATTCCCCAGACTTTTGCTATGTGGGCAGAGATATCCCTTTCAGCTCCGCCATCTGGTGTTATGATAGAGCCAAGATGCTTGAATTCCTCAACGCTTTCTATTGGCTCACCGTCGAGGGTAACTTGGCAAGGAGCAGGTTGGTTGAGAGCCAATACTTTAGTCTTTGCGCCGCTGATGGCCAGTCCGATGCGCTTTGAGACCTCATAGGTATCGTCGATCATGCCTTGTAAGCTGTCGGCGGTAGTTTCCAGCTCAACAACGTCGTCTGCGAAGTCCAGATCTGTCAGGGGCTGGAGGAAACCAGCTGTTTGTCCGAAGACTATTCCGCTGTGGTTTCTCATTGCATTATACATGATCCAGTCGATCGCGTAGTTGAATAATATAGGCGAAAGGGGGCATCCCTGCTTTACCCCAAACTCCACTGGAAACTTAGGGGTGTCATTGCCGGAAACACGGACGCAAGTCTCAGTGTCCTTATACGCACTTCGGAGTATCTCAATGAGCTCCTGTGGCGCCCCGTCTTCAGCCATATTTCTCCATAGCTCCTCTCTAATGAGAGAGTCGAAGGCAGCTGCAAAGGCAATAAAGGCGATGAGAAGGGGTAGATGAAACCTGCTGTACTGCTGAAGGATGAGGCGAATCGTCAATATCTGTTCTGGACAGCCTCTGCCTGGTCTGAAGCCTGCTTATTCAGGACGGGTTAACGTGTCACGTGCGTCTTTGAATCGATTCAAAAGAATGACGCAGAAGATCTTCATGGCATGGTCGATCAGGGAGATGCCTCTATAGTTTCCGCAAATGGCCTTATCTCCTTTTTTGTATAGCGGAACGAGGACTGATACTTTCCAGTCTTTTGGGAAGGTCTTTGTTGTCCACACCTGGACAAAAAGGTCGGTTAGGTGGCATAGTAGAGTTGGTGAGGACTTGAACATTTCAGAAGGGATCCCATCCTCTCCAGGAGTTTTATTGTTTTTCATGCTCTTCAGCGCTTTTTGTACGTCCACAATACTTGGCGGATCGAGGTTTATTGCGTAGGGCTCTCTAGCAGCACTCGAGAAGGCAGGTAGATCGCACAGGGGTTTGACAGGGTTCAGTAGCTCAGAAAAATTCTCTCGCCAGCGTTACATGCTCCCTTCTTCTGTTCGGATGAGTTTTCTGGACTTATCTTTCAGTATGTCAACCGTTAGAGGAGCTTTTCCTGTTGCTTCATTAAGGAGTTTGTACACTTTCCAGCGGTTGTGGCTCCAGGACGCTTGTTCCAACACATTTGCCAGATTTTACCAGTACTGGTCTCTGTCCGGTTTAAGTGAGTGTTTAACCGCTTTGCGGGCTACTTTTAAGGGTTCTTTTGCACCTCCCACGAGGGGTCGCTTCTTCTCAACTAGTTCTATGGTGTGTTCAGAGATCCAGGCTCGCTGTTTTCGTTTTGTGTGGCCAAGCACCTCCTCAGCTACGTCCTGTGTCGCAATTTTTATATGCGCCCATTCTTCATCGACGAGTGAGAGACGATTCAAGGCATCGAACCGGCTGCTTAGCTTTAACTCAAAGTCGGCTTTGATTTCCGGGCATCTTAGTTTCGAAACATCGAAGCGCTTCCCTGCCTTCTGTCGCTTCTGCCTACTAAGGCGGTGACGGACTTTGCAAGTGAGTAGATAGTGGTCGGATCCATTTAAAGATCCTGTGTCTGCTCCTCTGTATACCCGGGCATCTGTGCAGGAGCTCCTCCATTTTCTGCTGACTAAGATGTGGTCGATCTGGGCTGTTGTTACACCGTCGTTTGAATGCCATGTAACGAGATGGAGCCTCTTGTGCTCAAAGAGAGTGTTTGTGACGCATAGGTTGTTGTATCTGGCTAGCTGTAAGAGCCTTTCTCCATTGATGCTTCTGTCACCAACGGTGAGGCGGCCAATAACTGCTGCTGTGTCGGGGTCTAATCTGCCAAGCCGGGCGTTCCAGTCTCCAGCTACAAAGAGCATGTCACGCCTTGGTGTCTTGTCGATGATTCTTTGTAGGTCATAATAAAAGGCATCTTTGACCGCGTCACTACTGTCCCTTATCGGAGCGTACACGGCGATTATGGTCATGTGGCTAATGTGGCCTCTCAGTCTGATCATGGCGATCCTTGGTGACACTGGCTCCCAAGAGGTGACGCATGATGCAGTAGGACCGTCTATTAAGAACCCAACTCCTTGCTGGCCGGAACCATCATTGGGACCCGAGTTATACAACTGGAATGAGTCCGATTCGGAAATGGTCAACTTTTTGGACAGAACATCATTAAGTCTTGTTTCTGACAGACAACAAACGTTGATTTTATACTTTTGCAGCTCCCTTGCAAGGAGCAGTTGCGTGGATTCCAGCTTGCAGCTGCGAACATTCCACGCGCCAATATTCAGATGTGTTTTCTTGATCGTTTTCTTGATCGGGCGGCTTGCATACTTGTCGGGCCAGGCACCACCCTGACCTGGTCCGCGTCGGCTACCGCGAACGCCGTAATAGTAGTATCTCTCTGCATTTGATCTTCAATATCCATTGGTGTTTCATAGGAATTTACTTGACCAAAGGCTCCCCAGACCCTTGGCGCCCCGTTGCGTTAGCCATTCTATTTGTCGGACTAGGGGGGCAAATAGGTTGATCCGATAAACTTGCGTTAGGAGCAAACTTTTTTACAAGTTTGAATTAACGCAAACTTGGGTTATTTAAGTAAATGAAACTACTCTAGTTTACGCTCGGGGGGGCGCCCCCCTCAACCCCCCTCTGGATCCAACAATTCTTGGAAAAAGCGCGATTGGCAAATTTATGAGTATATTTATTATTTCGCAATCTGATTTTCAAAAGTTTACCAGTAATTAGGTCAACTTAACGAAAATGGAGATAATTTTATCTTTTTCATGTTACATTTTCATTTGCATACTTAGTGTGGATTGGAAACAAATGTATATAGATTAATGAAACGTACATAAATAAATTAAATTGAGATTTGTAAGCAACTTTGAACAAAATAATACCAAAAGAAATAACTCCTTTTGTTCTATAAAGAAAATGCATCGAATTGGATATCCAAGATTAGATAGAAACAGAACAAATTCAAATAAAAAATATTACTTACTTTTTGAACTGTCCTGAGTTTCGCTTCAGCTTCTTTCCTCCGTTTTTATTTCCCATAATCAATCACACAGTCCGATACACAGAAAAGAATATTCAAATCACCCTAGCCGAGAACTTTGTGTCTTGTCTGATTGTAAAATTGGTGTTTCTAGACAGGTAGACAAAACGGTAGCTGCCCACTTTAAATGCATTTCAAACAGCCTTCCGAAAGGATCCGCCCTTTATTCTTTGAATGAGAAATAGCGAAGCGAAGTCCATCTATTTTTGTAACAATTTAACATTTTTTGCGTTTTCTTGAAAGTTTACGTTATTTTCTACGGAAACGTCTAAGTAATATAAGAAATCTGCCACGGTGACTGCATAGATCTGAAGCTAATGAACAATATGATACAAATACATTGTCTATTCGGTCAAAATAGTAGCTTCAAATTAGTCACAAAATTCTCTGTTTTTAAAAAATATTGTTCTGTCTAAAAAAAATTTGAATCATATTTCAAAAATATAACTCGATGAATTCATAAATCTAAGTGTCAACTATCGAATAGTACTAAAATTGTCATCTTTAGTCGAAAATTGAAGACGGCATTCGGTTTATTTAAAAATGGTCAAAAACATGCATACTTTACATAAACCTTAATTAGAAACTCAGTATTGGTCAACGTTGAAGTTTTGTAAGGTAAACCGTACCATGCAAACCATGTTGATGAAAAACACCTTTTGTAATGGCAGAAGAAACACTGCCACTGTCCGACGACAAAAAAACAAAAAAACTGACAGGTTGCAAAAATGTTAGCAACACGAATTTTTAATTAACAGAAAAAAACAGTGACACTCCATCGGATGATAGAAAAAGCAAAGATAGCCTAATTTGTAAAAAAAAAAAAAAAAACACACGATACTTCGTCGGATAGTTAAAAAACAGAGATATTTTACGGCAATGATACTTTTGGCGATGTGAAACAAACAAATAACACACACACAAAAAACTATAAATAAAATGGTCAGATTACAAAAATTCTAAAGGAGCATTTTTATAAGAGTATAATTTGAGGCAAACAAATGTTTAGCACACACAAAAAGTGAGAAAATCTTATCAAGTTAAATCTTATCGAGTAAAATGCTGGTTCTTGAAAATTCTACAGATATGGGGAAACATCATTAATCAGATTATTCGAGCTAGTTCTATAGATATATGCTGCATAGGCTGCGAGGCAATAACTTTTGTTCGTTTTAGGTTTCAACTTCACTCTTTACTTCCACCAGGACGAATTCGTTTTTTCCGGGATTTCTCAGATTCACTCGTAATGATCCTACTTGATCAGAAACCTCATAGACAAGCTGGTTGTCTAGTCTCAAAACAATGTAAGGATAAGGTATGATATTTCTAAGAATATATATGTACTCCTCCCCCCTCAGCGTTACTAATTCTGATCATGCACTTTCACCAAACCAACATGAGCAATATATTTAAATTTGTTTGTTTATTTTGGTTATTCTATCAATTTCTTGGATTAGGGTGTTTCCTAATTGTAATTTGATAATCCTTCTCATTGATATATAGTTGTCGCTGGATTTCAATAAAGATTTGCTTTTCTGAGAGAATGTTGTAGCACTGCCGTGGTAAACAGCAATGTGGCTTCCGTGCATTGTTATATTGTTTTACCATCCATCTTGCATAAAAGGGGTGATCATAGTAACTTGGGAGGTGGCTCATTAGATTTGAAATTGATACCTCTGGGGATGTCAAGACCCCCCACAGTCCCTGAAGGCTTGGAACCTTCAGGATCGTTCCCTGGCTCAAGAGGAATAGAGATTTTATTGGAAAGGGGGAGGGTGCCAGAGAGTCTGGGAAAAGGCAAAAAATCTTTTGTCTATGGTCAGTTTGAAATTTGTAGTCTCAAGTCCAGGGGGCAAAAGAAACCTAATATGCCAAAAAATAATTTGTAGGGGCTTGAGCCACAAAACTGGGGCTAAAAAAGGGCCAACAAACTTTTTTTTTCAGAAACATTTTCTAATCGGCTTTAAATTTGTATCACCAAATCATTGGGCTAAGGGGACTTCAATGTATAAGGAAATATAAAAAAAACTATTGGATCCTTTGAAAACAGATCCCGACGAAGGGTCAGCAAACTTTTTTCTCAAACGGCTTGACTCTTACACCCGAGAGTTCCTGGGCCGAGTGTAGGTCTACCCTAATGCTCGATGAAGAAATGAAAAAATATATATATATTCGATTGTCTAAGGATGGGGGACTGAAAACGAGCCAAAAAAAATTTCTTTTTGAACGACTTGAGACTTACACCCACAGTTTCAGGCCCCTGGGGCTGTCGTGTCCCCCACAAAATTTCAAGTAAGAGGCACGCCCCCTCCCAAAAAAATGTAAGAAAAACTTGCTTTTCGATACGCTTGAAACAATTATGAAAGGCAAGGATATCCACCAAATAAGGTATTCACACTATCTCATGGACGACTTGGGAGGTCGAATTAAAACATTAAAAAGGTGCTTGGGGAGTCAAGTAGATCTCAAATTTTGGCATGAAGGAGGAGGTGGAGATAAATATAAGTAGTAAGGGCCCAATTAGTTGAAAATATACATGCACTTTCACAAGCCTGAGGCATGGATATGCGTGTAGTTTAACCGGTACATTGGCTTACCACGGGTCAGTCACCTATTACTATGAACGATACATGCCTTAGCAGACGGGTATTCTAATGTGACACATATTTTTTTGTGTGTCAGTCGGTTAGAGAAAGCTGGCGGTTAGTCCATATGATGACTTGATTAGTCGGTTTTTTAAAAAACTTGGCAAGCTATAATGTACTCAAGCAAAAAAAACCTTATAAAATGTCCATACAGTGCATTCCAATTTTCATTATGTTTTAAGACATTGGTTATAGTACACTACCTATTATTAACTTTGAAAACAAATGGATTAGTCAATTTTCAATGTGAGTACACTTTTCATTCTTTTATTTCCCAAAAAAAAAAATTAAAGAAAAACGTTTTACTAGTAAATTCAAATTTCAGGGGGGACTTAGCCCCCCCTCCCCTCCAACAATACAAAATCTTAAGAATATGATGGGTATATATTCGATAGAAACGGCAAAGCACGCTTTTTTCTATTATGTAAATAAAATCTCTCCTCCACAGTTATGTTTACAAGTTTTAATTGTTTTGAAAAACAGTTCTTTATCATTCAGAAACAAGCTTTTTCAAAACATGTTATATTTTTCCGGTTTGAATGAAAAGCTTGCGTGTTACAAAGAAAGTGACAGTTTTGGGAGTCAAATTTCACAGGCTCCACGGGTGACATCGTGACACTTTGATGGTGGTTAATCGAAGCTCTCGTTCCGTTGATGTGCCCTCATTTTCGTTAATGTCACTTATTTACTAAGGAAATTAAATCTCGTACAGGCTTTTACTGAGGACATTAAATCTCGTATACGTGTTTACTAAGGACAACATTTTTTTATCAATATTAAGGTTCCCTTTAGCCCTGTTTAAAGTTTTATGTTGTTTTTCAAAGGGAATTTCGCCTGTTTTTATCATATTTGCATATTTTGTTGGGGAAACACACTGAAAAGCCATATTAAGAGCTATATTTGTGAGTTTTTCACTGACAATTCCATTTTTTTTTTAACCAAGCCTTGACCTTCCTAGCTTCATTTATACTGCTAAATGTCCCTAAGCTAACACAGCAAATGATAGAACCCCTACTAAAATTTTCGGTAATATTTAGCAGTAAGAAGAAGGAAGGTAAAGAAATTAATAATAGGAGCACCTTTAAGCCATTAGATACATCACACCTTAATGAGCAATAAACTTTTTGCCTTTAAACAAGAAGAGGAGTAGGAGGGCAAAATTTTACCTCTTAAGCATTTATCCAACAAAATGGAAAAAGGGGGGATTTTTTTTTTCATACAAAATTTTGCCTTCTTTTTAAGGAAAAGGATACGTGCAATTACCCCCCTTCGGAAAAGAAACCAAGATGGAGCGAAGCTACATTAATGCAAGCCGCAAGGCCATCTATTATCAAATATGCTGGTAGAATTACACATGATCTGGACCAGCCAACGACCACACAACTTTTAGTGCCAGGGCCCTCTCACACCAGCTCTACGCAAGCTGGAAGGAAATTGAAAAGAGAATGGGCTGCTTCTCATGATGCCTCAGCCCAGCCTACTGAAGATCGTGAGGTTGTCCCCCTTCATGCTCTGCCAGGGACTTCAGGTGTAGAAGCCCAATCAGAATTTGTAAGTATATACATAATTTTTTTTTCTTTCCCTATTTTCAAAAATAAGGTAAATTTTCTCAAGTATATAACTTTTGATGAGTAAAACTTAAATTTGTTTCTAAACTATTCTATAATAATCCTATTTCATTTTCTTTCATTAACCAAATTAGTAGTATATAAAGGAATGCTTATAACACTGAAGTATCTTATCATGCATTTACAAAAAACCTTACCTCCAACTTCTCTTTTAACAAGAACATTTTATAGTGCAGTAATCTAATTAGTACTTTAATAAATGTAACTATATAAAAACAGATGACTAGCTTTATAACAGTTGACAGCAATCCTTATAGTACTATATGTTTTTGCACTAAACTTTTTCGCATATCCGGCACTTATCAAAATCTCACATCACTATACTTGAATTTATACTCCGCCACGATAGGTATAATTTGAATTTTAAGTGGGGTTTCTTATAACAGGATGTCCATCTCTGATAAGATATATTAACACAGGAAAAAGGTTTTTTAATAATTTCCAATTATGTCTTCACAGTGATGTCAAGAAACATTATTTGGGGCGAACCCATTTCAAGCAATTATTTCGAGGAAACAGTTAGGGACATTTTAAAAGATATTTTCGAGAAGGAATTTGAGGCTGTTCTATTTGAACAGTGTTGTGAAGTCCGATATCCCAACTCGAAAGGGCTTCGATCCTCCTACCCCGAAGGAAGCTCCCGGTTCCCAAGGGTCCTCCCAGGGAAACAATATATATTTTTTTAACATGTTCACTTGTCATTATGAAAGAAAGATGGCAATGTAACTTTTTTTTCTTCTTCTTTTAATTGTTCAGGTGGTGGGACAATGACTATGAAAAATTGACATAGTTTATTAACTTTATAAAAATAATGGCTCTTTTACATACAAGACGAAACTTTTTTTCTACAGATTACTGATAAAGCACCTACAACACCATTGAGAGATGAACCACGTGAATTCACAGGACCAATTCTTTCACCACCAAGGGAGTTCAGTGATGAAGCTACACTAGTTCTAGAGAATATGGAGTGACGTAGGGGTTTCCTCAATGATGTTTTGGGGGAAATGGCTAGCCTAGACAACTTAACCTGTGATATTGACATGCTTGAGGATCCGGGGTGGGCAGAGTTTTATGCGTGAGCATTTAGGTGATGTTACTAGTGCATCTGAACCGGGTCCTCATAACGAAATTCCATCACAGGACAATACAGGCTGGGTCGACCAATTGTCCCCAAACACCTCGGAATATGTACTATGGGACTGCCTCACGCCATATCCAACCAGTTTTATTGAACAGACTGGGAGTGGTGGTGTTATTGACAATTCCCTGTCACCCTCCACCATTCCACTTAATGATATAGATAGTAGTAGTAATACAACAGCAACAGTAACCCCTCTTCCGGATTTTTTTCTTTCCAACTCTGCCTTGGACCAAACATTGGTCTACAGAGCCTAATTCGGTGACCCCTTCAACTCTAGTGTCGGGGGATATAATAACAGACCCCTCGGTCATTACACATTCATAAACTGACATTATTCGAGACATTATTGGACAACATCTGAGAGTGTTGGGGAGTAGGGGGCATTTTAGAAGAATCGATTGCACTAAAAATATTTTTTTTTAATGAAGATGCGGTTGTGAAGTATTCAGAATAGCTACACACAGAGTTTAGGGAAATTGATCAGAATTTATAAAATTTTGGGGAGTTTTTTCTAAATTGGGCTAATAGTATTCAAAGTAAGTGGGAAAATTATAACGAGGGGGGTAGTGGATCTGTGGTTTTATTTATTGAAAGTTTAATTGTTAAAATATATAGGTTAAAAAAGGATTTTATTGTAAGATGTGGGCATGGGAAGTTGTCTATTCAATTAAACTATCACCCTGATTTAGAGCGGTGTAAGAGGGGGCAACGAATCTGTTTCGAAACGAGGCTACAGTCTTTCAAGTTTGCATTTTTAATTGCAACATACAGGCGTCTGCGCGATGATGCCACTAAGAAGAAGCTGGATAAAATGGCAGTTAATGGTAGGGAGGGTTCAAAGGTCCCCAAAGTAAATTTTAATTGTTTAAATGATCAATTTCCCGTGACACTAAACGAAATAGATATTTTTGAGTGGGCTAATGCACATTTAAAGATTGTTGTCACGGTGTTACAGTTTGAACCAGAATTTGAAGAGGGTCAGCGTTCCGATAAGAAGGGTGTATTATTTCCAGTGCGAGCTCCTTCAATTGAATCAATAGAACATTGGGTGTGGCTTCTATACACCCCACCCACAGACTCCGATTCAAATGGTCATTTCAATCCAATTACGGATATTAGTAGGGTTTTATGTGAGGGGGCGTGGGGGTGTATGCTATTACTGTCCAACATGCCTCTCAAGATTTCGCTCTGATTTAAATTTAAAGCATCACATGAAACACTGTAAACGTCATGGATACCAGGCTGTGGAGACGGTAAGCGGAGATAGAGTGATCTAACATTTAAAAAATTTTCAAAACACGCTCCTGCAGAGCAATAAGATCCCTTTGGACTGCGAGGCTAAGCTGACAGACATGTGCGATCCGTGAAATTCAAATTGTGTTAAAATACATGAAGCCATAGGGGTCTCTTACGCTCACGCGCAATGAGATTCCAATAATACCATGCAAGTGTTGGATGTAGTTGAGATGTTGAGTGACGGTGAAGACTGCATGCGCTCGGCATTGGTCAGTCTAATCAAAAGAGCGAACGGCGCAATTTCGCGCCTTCGTTATACAAACTATCCTATGCTCCTATCACCAGATGACATAGTGGCCATTAAAAATCATAAAATGTGTTGGGTTTGCAAGGGAGAATTTGATAATGGTGTTGGGAATGGGGGGAGGAGGAAGGTGATCGACCATGATCATTTGTGGCAGGAAATTACATCAGGAGGGAGTAACTTTAGAGGGGTAGCACACCAGTCATGCAATTTAAACGTTAGACAACAATATTTCTGACCTGTTTTTTTACATAATTCCAATTACGACTTAAAGTTTGTTCTTCTGGCGTTGGCCCGCATTGCCAAGGGATGAGTTCTCGATGCCGCATGGATAGATGGTTCTTTTTCATATAATATCATACCCAAATTATCGTAGAAGCTACTGCTGCTAGAATTCATGTGGAAAACACTTGACAAGGGTAAAACGTGCCTGAGTAAAATATGTTTTTTAGACTCCTTCAGCTTCTTCCCCAAATCTTTAAGTCAATTGATTCAGGTGCAGAAAAGCGACAATTTTGATAGCTTCCCCCTCATCAAACAGCGCTTCCCCGGTGATGATATGTATGATTTATTAACGAGTAAGGGTATATATCCATATGATTATTACAACTCTGGCTCGAGGATAGATGATGTGACACTACCACCCAATGAAGCCTCCTAAAATTCTCTTACTGATAGTGACTGCAGCGCAGGTGATAAAGAATTTTCTTTGAGGGTTTGGGTAAGGGGCAGATGTAAAGATTGGTTGTATTACTGTAAACTTTACTTGGGAATTAACGTACTAACTCTTCTGGACATTGTGAGCAAAAGTAATGATAAAATCTATGGGGAATTTTGGTTGGATCTGAGTCATTATTTTTCCACTCCCCATTTGGTGATGGGCTTGATACTTAAAATCAGCAAAGACGAAATAGGGCTGATCGCCGATGTGGATCAGCATCTGTTTGTAGAGAGATCAATGAGGGGTGGGTATGTTTTTCACGGGGATCGTATCATGAAAACTGATCCGAGTTGACAGCACACCGATGAAAAGTCGGACGCAGTTTTTTTGGATATGAATTCTCTTTACCCATCTGCAATGTCTCACTACTGTTTGCCGTGTGGCACTTATAAATGGCTTAACAATCCCGGTGCCTTGAATGTCCTCAAACTTGCCAGTATTGAGGAGAATGGGGCACGGGGGTGTTTTTTTTAAATTAATGTTTAAATACCCATGGATATCCATGAATGGTTAGAAGACTTTGCTTTTCCGTCCATGAATAGACCGGTGGGTAGGGACTCTCTGAGCACCTAGAATTTGTCTTTAGTAGAGGACGGGAGTATGCACTGGGTACCTTCAAAACAAAAACTAATTGCCGACCTCAACCCAAAACAGAATATCATTGTTCATCACATGCTATTGAAATGGATGGTGTCCAATGGTTTCAAGGTAACAAAGATTCATAGAGCCCTCCAATTTGATCAAAAGCCATACTTGAAAACGTTTATTGATACCTTTGTCAGTAAGCGTTCACAAGCAAAAATGAAAGTTGAAAAATAAGTCTATAAACTCATTTTGAACTAAGCTTTCGGTAAAATGTGCGAAAGCGTACGAAAGAGAAGTCAATGTGACATTGTAACCAACACCAAAGATTGTGCTCGAATCATTGTGGATCCAAACTTCACATCGTTCACAATCATAGACTCTAATATGGTGCTCCTACATCGCAAGAAAAGAAGTATTGTATTAAATAAAAATATTGCAGGCGGAAGTGAAATAACTTAAATATCCAAGAAACTCATGTTGTCATTTTATTATAATGTATGCAAGGTACAGTGGCCGATTGAGGGACAAGTTCAATTGTACTACGGGGACACTGATTCACTCCTGTTAAAAGTCAAAAATGAAAATCTATTGAATGATTTGGAAAATGGCGAGTATATTAGCTCATGAATGGACTACACTAACTTGGACGAATCCCTCTACCCAAAGCTTGTGAGACGCCAGGCCCCATATCAATTGTTAATGCTAAAATCTGAAACGGGTAGCGATCTGATATCCAGTGGTGTGTTTCCTGGATCGAAGGTCTACTGTGTGGAAACGCACGGCAAGGATATCAAACAAGTTTGCAAGGGGTACCTACACACATTTTAAAAAATAATTTTGATTTTTTGGAGTGCATAAACTGTATGGAGCGTAGCCTAGCCCCAAGAGCAAAAGGCCTGGATATTCACTCTTTACGATTAAAAAACTACAAAGTTAGAGCTGAGAAAAATGCCATGTTGGCCATATCGGACAAAGTCTATGTGCTTAAAGATGGTGTGAAGGTAATACCACACGGTAATTATTTAATTTCAGCCCTAGTTGAATGTATATATTACAGAAAACAACTCGTTCTAGAAAAATTAAATTAAATTAAAAAAAAAAAAAAAAAATAAATTGGATGGGAGAGTTTTTTTTCGGGTAATTGGGTGTTTTTTAAATTCTTTTTTTCTTTATCACAAACAATTTTCAATGTTTGTGTGCAAGGCAGATCACTTTCCAGTATTTCATGCCAGCAGCGGCCCGGGCCCGCCGCAACGGGCCCCCGCTTCCGGCGCCCGGCCCGCCCCCGGCCTCCGCCTCGGCCCCCCCCCGGGGGGAGGGGGGACCCCCAAATTTAAAATGCTTTAAGTAAAAGTGCTATTATTTAAAGTGCATTAGTCCAATAAATGTTGTATTTTTTTTTATAATTAAACAAAAAAAAGTGTATTTATTTAAGTGTTTTTTTTTCTAGTGGCTATGTAAATTTTGTATTTTTTTTATTATAAATAAATTAAAAAGTTGTATTTTTTTTATTCATGCTGAGTTTGCTTTTTTCAATATAGTATTTTTTTTTAAAGTATTGTCACCTTTTTATGTATACAATAGAAGAAAATATTATTCTTCTTCTTCTTCTTCTTCTTATTATTCTTGAACGGAGTAGTAATAGGGAAATTATTTAGTCATTTGAAAGCCATAGTCTACAGTAAGTTGTCTAGGTGAACTGTTGAAGGGAACATGTATCAATTTAAAAAAACCATTCAGATCGTTTCTGTGTGGACCGTCAATGTCGGGCAAAAAAACACTCTTAACTAAAATAATTAAAAATTGTGATAAATTGATTTTGAAAAAGCCAAAAAAAATATACTATTGTTACAGTATTTGGCAGGAGTCATATGATAAAATAAAAGCAAGATTCACGACAGGATTGGTACAGATACAATTCATGCCGTGACTTGATGTTTTCAGCATTATTGAACAAATTTTGTCGTTGATTATTTACGATCTGGCTGAATCTATTGAAAAACACTCTCAGGAAACGCTACAATTGTTCACTGTTCACTCTCAACATGAACAGATTTCTGTTACTCTTGTTCTACACAATCTCTTTCATCAGAGCAAATGTATGCGAACACTTGCATTGAACTGCACCTACTATATCATCTACAGAGTTGTTCTTGATTCTAGCTCGATAATAACTCTCAATAAACAAATCTATCCAGGCGCACCCAAATTTATGCTCTCAGCATACAATCAGGCAACTAATAAACCCTACGGCTACATCCTATTGAATGTTAATCAAAATACACCCGAGGATCTGCGTGTAGTCACAGATATTTTTGACAATGAAATTACAGTATATCTCCCCGTGAACACTAAAAAGACCTATTAGTTGCTATCATGACACTGAAGAAACTACATGAAAACTACAACTACATTTGTAACTACATTTGTTTTCAGTTCTAAGCACTTCAAAACCTCCGCTTAGGAAAGCAAAACTCAAACACGGTATTGACAACGATTTCATTAATCTAATATCCGAACTTTGTTTAAATTTGACCGAGGGTAATGTTCAAGTGCCAGAAGTAGTTAAGCAACAGGCAAAGCAACATCGTTCCATTGTACGTGCATTGGCCTCTAAAAAGAAAGGAAGGAATTTTAAAAGGAAACGTCTTCTTCAGGCGGGCGGTAGTTTTTTCACACTTTTACTGCCAATAATTGCAGGACTTGTAAACAGTTTTCTCTACTGAGAATGGCAAAACCCTATAAATTGACTCCAATAGAACTCGCTCTCTCACCCGTCGAACACTTTGAGAACAATCTGAGTAAAATCCTTGACAATGAAAATATTGAGGATGATAAAAAACTGCTTTTACTTCAAGATGCACTTCGCCGAGTGGACAAACACAAGTCCTATTGGTCGAAGCCCACTGCTTCTGGAACACAATTAAAGAAGGAATATTTGTATACATTTTTATCTAAATTTATAAATCTAAGGCCCCAATAATCTCTTTAAAAGATTACACGACTCTAATCCTATGTCTTCGAAAGTTGTCAAGATGACGTTCAAGTTGAGAGAAGTGGGAAAGGGATAATAATTCAGGACAATAGACATAATTTGATTGATTTAATCTATGACATGGCAACAAATCATAAGGGATTATTATCATTTTACGGTCATATTTGCAACTTTATAAATACATTAAACTTCCCAAACAGTCATATTTGAAATATGAAAATTCTAAAAAATTAAATGAACCTGCATCATCATCATCATCATCATCATCATCATCAACAACAATGACACCATTAAAAAATGAACTTGAAGAAAAATATTTGAACTCAATTTTTGAAAATAATAGTACACCGCTGATAGCTAAACAAAATCGAACGCGTATCAACTCAACGTCAACACCACCACTACCACCAACCCTTATACAAAGGGGTAGCGGACGTTACACAACGTGTTTACGTTCAAAATGGTTGAAGTTCAGAAAGATGCTTACGAAAATATTGGTGAGGCGGGGAGTTTAAGTTCCCCCACCACTCTTTCCAAAGTAGCGGATGTTCACACTAAAAGTGTACAAGACTATCTACAAAATGAATCAAGTTACACTCTGCAAAGAAATCCTAGACTTCGTGCCAATCAATATCGAAAAACTAAAGCCTTTTACCCATTGCATATAATGCAAGCAGATCTCCTGACTCTAAATGAGCTTCAAAGACGTCACAATACACTGTACAAGTACATTCTACCTGCAATCAGTGTTTATAGTCGCTATGCATATGCAATTCCATTGCGATCAAAGAGAGGTGTTGAAGTTGCTCAGGCCATTGAAAGTATTCTCGAACAGGATTCATATAAAAAAATTTAAACGGATCGCGGTAGTGAATTTGTTAATCCCCATGTTGCAAAAGTACTAGAAAAATATAGTGCACTGCTTTATCATAGTCACAGTCCTATAAAGGCTGCATTTGCTGAAAGATTGATAAGAACTATTTGACTTTTAATTTGAAGATATTGTGCGTTGAAAAGTACACCGGCTTTTATTCATGATCTAGATAAAATCATGTTGATTTATAATCTAAGACGTTATCCATCATTGTCCAACTCTACGCCAACAGAAGTTCATCATTCTGATCATGATACAATTGACACCTTTCTTAAACAGTATTCCAATGAATCGGCTGTCAAGAAGATGAAAAATAAATTAAATGTTGGTGATACTGTTCGAATTAATAGAACAACTAATGTTTTTGAAAAAGAGAATTACTTGTGGCCCACAGAACTTTTTAAAGTGGAAAAATCCTAGACACTAAACCCATAACTTATCGCCTGCGTGATACCAAAGATGAAGAGATTCTCGGCGTCTTTTAAGACTAGGAACTACAAAAAGTTAAAAATGCTAGTGAAATCTATCAAATTGAAAAGACATTAAAGACACGTAGTCGCTGGGATAAGAAAAAGTTACTTGTTCGGTTACTAGGATACAACTCTGATTTTGATTCTTGGATTGGTGTTGAAGATATTGACAATGCTCAATGATTTCTATGTAACATTTATGTCCCGCGTTTCCGATCCTCTCTACAATGACTTGAATACGACAAGTGATTTTTGGACAAAACTCTCCCCGCCATCAAATTTGACGGTGCATATGAAGTGGCTCTTGTCTACTGTATTCTCAAAAATACCTATGACATCCTGAGAAAGGATCGTGTGTATGATATAAAAGTTATACCACTCGATTGGACTATGAATGGGTTGAACTATGTCGACTATGAATGGGTTGAAGCACTTAAACTTAGTAAATATCCACAGGCAAAGTTAGAAGAAATTGAATATTATAATATGGGGGATTTGTGTCGTGCAATCAAAAGAAAAATTTTATATGATAGGAATGGTACTAGCTACTTTAATTATTCATTTGAACATGATAGGATTTACATTACCTCACCTCTTGACACTGAAATAATTATTCTCAATGATAATCTGAGAGATGTTCTTGGCTTTAAACAGAATATGATCAATGGGAAAAATGCTGACACCGTTTACGGGATGAATCAAGTTATTTTTGCTGATTATCCACCTGGTTTTGCCTCAGACTCTTGCATATTTCTCTATGCATCCTTTGTGGAAACATGGAGAGTCGGTAATTCAAATGTCCCCATCCTACGTGTTCTTGAACGAAAAACAACTCATGAACTTGTTCATCGCTATAATATAAAGCATCTTCAGTATATTCCTGTAAACACGTCATATTTGGAACTTTGTCAGTTAACATTAAGAAATGAATTGGGTGATCCTCTAGCAATAACAAAAGGCTTAGCAGTGATTACATGTCATTTTCGACCCATTGTCAACGACAGTACAATCACCTAAAATTAACAATAGGTGAATTCCATTTGTCTGTCCCGATAACGATTGTTATGTTGGTGCTTTGAGTCCACGTCAAATAGGCAATGGATTGGACTACTACAAGGGGCGTACTACAATGTCTGGTTATGGTCTTGGTAGCTGGTTTGCTATGCTATTTCGTTCTGTACTACCCCTTGCCAGAAACTATCTTGTGCCTGCTGCGTCGCATTTTGCAGCCTTCACACTAAAAGTCTAGGGGTCGGGCAAGAATTTCAAGGAGAGTGTTAAGGAAAATATTAGATCTTCAGAAAGAGCCGTTGGTGAGCAACTAAAATATCGACAAAATGGGGAGGAATTGAAAAAAATGCATTCACGTCATTCACTCATCAGTTTCCACCCAGGCAGGAAGCAAAGGACATCAACAAGGACTTTGAGGAATAAAAAAACGAAGCCCAATAAGCAGAAGAAAAAGAAGAAAAAGAAAAAGATTGTTAGATCAAAGAAGGATTTCTTCTCTTAAAATGACTTATCTCCCCCACAAGGAATCATATCCATCAATTAGCTCCTCATTGAATCTATTCAATTCTGAAAATGTTGATGTCAGTGTCAAGTATGGCTACTATGAACAATTTCATCCCCAACAACCGCTCTCGGAAAATATACACTTTCAAATATTTTCCAATGAAGACTATTTCATTGATTTGTCGTCAACATGTATTGATTTAAATGTTATGGTGAAGAAAAAGTCAGATAATACAACTCCAAATGCCGGCGACGGTCTCTCCTATGAAAACTGTATTCAACACAACCTATTCAAACAAATTAATGTATTTATTAATGGAACATTGGTGAGCACTAGCAATATTTTATCAAACTATGCAAGCTACATACAATTTATGATGATGACACCGAAGGCTTACAAGGAGTTGAGAGCAAAATCATTAGGCTATGAATATCAATTAGGTGTTGATACTGACGGTGAGTTGACTACTGCAGTGACCCAGGAGTATCATCTAGTTGGAAAATTAAATCATGAGATATTCAATATATCCCAATGGCTATTCCCCAGTGTCAAGATTGATATAAAGTTGCAACTGGCCCCATCAATTTCCTTTTCGAGATAAATACTTTCTACAGCACCCAATGCAAACGTCATTATCAAATTAGCAATTTTGCACGTCCGAAAACAACAGGTTATGAGCTAAGTTGCATTGGCAGTGGAAAAGCAAAGAGCCAATGGTAACAACATTAAACTTCTTGTCCCCCATACGATCACCAATCAACGTCACATTGCCACCGGCTCTCGTAGCTATAGAAATTCATCATTTATCAATGGAGAAATCCCATAAAAATTGGCTTTGTCCTATGTGAAGAGTGGTTGTACCGTTGTATCCTGGACTAAATACCCCCATGATTTTCATTGATTTGGTCTATCTAGCCTCGTGTGCAAAGTGAATGGTATTCCACTGTACACTTTATCATTTGACAAGAAATCCTATAGAACTCTGTACGAGTTGACTATGCAATCCCTAGATCATGATTCTCAACTATTTGAAAATGGAATAACCGATTCAATGTTTTCAAAAAATCATGGGGTTATTGTTTTGGACTTGTCAGGCACACAGGATATGACCATAGTACGAACTGGGAATGTACGTTTAGAGTGTACATTTGCCAATGCTCTGACCGAGAGTATCACGCTAATATCACTGAGTCAATTTGAAACCTATTGGGAAATCACGCCCGACGGCAGTGTTCTACTAGACCTAGCACCATGAACACAAACCAAATAATCAACGCATTTAATATGGATCCATACATGTCCCAGTACAAGTCCTTTTGCATACCTTCGGACTTCATTGAAAAAATTCCAAGCGTTAACAACACCCTAGTCATTATTATTAGCAACCCATTGAATTTGAGGACCGGCTATTGGTTATACATCCTTCAAACACCGAAAAGTATTGAATTTTTTTATCCTCTTTTTATATTACTTAATTCTATATTCGATGCATCAGCAACTTTATCAAAAGTAGGGGGAAAAGCATTATTCACAACAAAAGAAAAGTACATGATTTAGCGACTAAAACATGTGACTTTCTTGCAGCAATCTTCTTCATGTTCCGATGTCGTGGGTGAAAAGCAGTTTCTCGACATCTACGTTGACTTACCTCAATTGAACGATTTTCTAGTGGAGAAAATACTTACAAGTGTATTTAATATTGATTTTAGTGCCCTAAGAATAAAATGTTCTAAAGATGTATGTGAAATTGTTTATTAATAAAAAAAATATTTATATACACGATAAAACAACTTTTTCTACTCTTTAGATTTCGTCCACTACTAGGTATTTGTCAACAAAAATTATTGCAGGTAGATTATCCAAAGTCAAAGTGTACTGATTTTGATGTACTGCAATGTCAGGGTCACATTTTCTCCAGTAGAGTGTAACTTCGCTCTTGCCATATCTAGCTTTACGGTCAATGACACTGTTCTCATTCATTCTATAGAATTAATCTGTTTCAATTTGTCAATTTGAAACAATTTCACAAACAGTGTTCTGTAGTGTTGAATCCCATTCTAGCAAAGCCAAATAAAAATCAGTGAGTTTTTAATCATAACACCCATTGTCCTCACAACGATGACATAGAAACCATATTCTTTTATTGTTCCAACAGTTGAATTGTTGACCCGGGTCCTCCTCCCAGAACAATCTAAAACCATGACGATACCACTCTCATAGAACTAAACTAAAATAACGGTCAGGATTCTTTCAAATCATACCGGGATATATACTCTCCCACTGATTACATTTATCATAATGACAATTGATGCATTGGTGACCTCTAGGATGAGAGTCACACACCTCTTGAAGACAGGAATTACAACCTATAATTTGTACAGCATATCCTCTATGCAATTTACACGGGTTGCATAATCTACACTTCTCATCATACTCATCAATCATTCTGCAATTCCCACATGATGATGACCAGCTACCCTGTGTGTACATACATAAGTAACATGTATGAAGCATTTTGTCATGTATTAACACTCTCACTGACACACTGAAACAGAGCTAGCATTAACAAAAATTGTTTGAGATAGAGAAAGAGAGAGAGGACTAAATCATTCTTGAGCATCATCTTTTTCATGAAAAAATTCCTAAATTTCTAAACTAATGTTTAAAAGCCTATCCACAATATCATTTTGGCGTGTCGTGATCAATATATCAATAAATTGTGTAAATGCATTTGGACCATGATGTAGAAGCTTCATACAATAGTCTAATGATGGAGAATCAGTTTTCATTATATCAACAAGCATTCCCCGAGAAAATATCTTCCTTTGAATAGACAACTCTAGAAAATCATCATCTAGAATCAAACATTTTTCCATAAGAACTAGATTCCTCATGATTCGCTCTTTCTCGAATCTATCCATTTTTTAGAGTCCTAACTCTCTCACAACAATCTTCAGACTACCCAGAATTTCTTTTTTTTCTCTAGAGAATATATGCTAGTCTATTATATAAAGAAAAAAATACCCTTGATTTAGAAACATTTTTATTGAACATAATTACAATAATGATAATAATCACTGATGCATTTTGTTCTCATCAATATATTTCGATAGGACATCTAATGCTGACCGAAGTTTATTTATGTGGAGAATATTCACTTTTCCAGCAAAACATAGTTGCTCCTCCTGCTTAAACTTGCTTAATGATATCACGTATCTCGCATAAATAATGTCCCATTCAAGGCATAGTCTACAGCCAGCGGTTATTTCCACAGCTACATTGGGTACTCTTATATCGTTGCTGCTGCTGCTGTCGGTTCCATCATTAATCTCCAATAATGTAAATGCACCACTCATTTTTTTCTCCACTAATATCCTCTCAAATAAACTATTCCCTCTCTGAATTCAATTCAATTACTAAGATGAATTAAAGAGACAATTACTCCTTGTATACGAATCAAAATACCACTCAAGTTAGTGTTACCGCCGCTCTTTCTCTGTTTGACCTCAAAAAATGATTGTTAACTCAGAAAACCCATCTGCTAAGGCAAGTACCATTCGTTGTAATAGGTGACTGACCCGTGGTAAGCCAATGTACCGGTTAAACTACACGCATATCCATGCCTCAGGCTTGTGAAAGTGCATGTATATTTTCAACTAATTGGGCCCTTACTACTAATATAAGGGCACTATGCGTGTCCAGGCTATCCAAAAAGAACGACTGTTGGGGATTAAGTCATCCTCAAAGATATAGTTATTAGATTTTTCGACTATGCTGAACAAAATGACTATCTCAAAATTTTGTGACTTTGGGGAAAAAGAACGTGAGAGGGGGCCTAGCTACCCTCCAGTTTTTTGGTCACTTAAAAGGGCACACACATACACAAACACACACAGACACACACAAAACACACACACACACATACACACAAACAATACACACACACACTGTGTGTGTGGGCTCTCACGCCCACCTTTTCCCCAAACACATCCAATCATAATTTTGAGATAGCCATTTTGTTCAATGTAGTTGACAGTTTTGGATATTATATCTTTGAACAGGAAACTTCCCCCACAGTCTTCAGGGCAAAAGTTATAAGTTATGCCCTGAGGGCATATAAGGTTGAGATAGCTTTAAAATGGGCTCATTGGATTGGAAATCGAAAGGGCTAGTGCCCTTTTTAATAGTCAAAAGTAATTTGAAGGCAACTAACACCCCTTCCACGCCCACCATTTCCCCAAACACATCCAATCAAAATTTTGAGATAGCAATTTTTTTCAATGTATGTGAGAGTTTTGGAAATTATATCTTTGATCAGGAAAATCCCCCCACAGTCTTCAGAGCAAGGGCTATAAGCTATACCCTGGAGACATATAAGGTTTTTATAGAAAACGTTGTCGTAGAAACTTCAAAAAGGGCTCATTCGATTCGAAATTGAAAGAGCTAGTGCTGTTTTTAATAGTCGAAAGTGATTGGAGGGCAACAAACCCCGTCTCACGCCCATTTTTTCCCCATACACATTCAATTAATGTTTTGAGATTGCCATTTTGACCAACGTAGTTGAAAGTTCTGGAAATTATGTATTTGAGGATGACAAACACCCGAGAGCCCCCAGGGCAAAGGTTGTAAGTTATGCCCTGAGGGCATATAAAGTTTTTTTTTATAGAAAACGTTGTCGTAGAAACTTCAAAAAGGGCTTGTTCGATTGGAACTTGAAATGGCTAGTGCCCTTTTTAATAGTCGAAAGTCACTGGAGGACAACTAACCCCCTCTCACGCCCACCATTTCCCCAAACACACACAGTCAAAATTTTGAGTTAGCCATTTTTTCAACTTAGTTGAAATTTCTGGACATTAGGCATTAGAGGATGACAGCCCCCCCCTCCCCCCACAACCCTCAGGACAAGGGTTGTAAGTAATGTCCTAGGGGCATATAAGGTTCTTATAGAAAGTTGTGTCGTATAAACTTAAAAAAGAGCTCATTTGATTGGAAATTGAAAGGGCCAGTGCCCTTTTTAATAGTTGAAAATGATTGGAGGGCAAATAAACCCCCTCTCACGCCCATCATTTCCCCAAAAACATTCAATCAATGTCTTGAGATAGCTATTATGAGCAACGTAGTTTAAAGTTCTGGAAATTATGTATTTGAGGATGACAAACCCCCGAGAGCCCCCAGGGCAATGGTTGTAAGTTATGCCCTGGGGGCATATATGGTTTTTATAGATAGCGTTGTCTTACATACTTCAAAAGGGGCTCATTTAATTATAAATTGAGAGGGCTAGTGCTCTTTTTAATAGTCGAAAGTGATTGGAGGGTAACTAACCCCCCTCTCACGCTTACCATTTCCTCAAACACATCCAATTAAAATTTTCAGATAGCCATTTTGTTCAACGTAGTGGAAAGTTCTGGAAATTAGGTCTTTGAGGATGACACTCCCCCCAGAGCCATCAGAGCTAAGGTTGTAAGTTATGCCCTGGGAGCATATAAGGTTTTATTGAAGACTTTGTCATAGAAAATTGAAAAGGGGCTCATTTGATTGGACATTCAAAGGGTTAGTGCCCTTTTAAATAGTGGAAAGTGATTGGAGGGCAACTAACCCCCCTATCACGCCCATCATTTCCCCTAACATATCCAACCAAAATTTTGGGACAGCCGTTTTTTTTAACGTAGTTGAAAGTTTTGGAAATTTGGTCTTTGAAGATTACAACCCCCCCCCCCCCCACAGCCCTTAGGGTAAGGGTTGTAAGTTATGCCATGGGGGCATATAAGGTTTTTTATAGAAAGTTTTGTTGTAAAAACTTCAAAAAGGGCTTATTCGATTGGAAATTGAAAGGGCTAGTACCCTTTTTAATAGCCGAAAATGATTGAAGGGCAACTAACCCCCCTCTCACACCCACCATTTCCCCAAACACATGCAATCAAAATTTTGAGATGGCCATTTTGTTTAACATATTTTCAAGTTCTAGAACTTTGATCTTTGAGGTTGACAACCCCCCCCCCCCCACAACCCTCAGGGCAAGGGTTGTAAGTTATGCCCTGGGGGCATATAATGTTTTTATTATTGGAAATTGAGAGGGATAGTGCCCTTGTTAATAGTAAAAAGCGATAGGAAGGCGAATGCCCCCCCATACCCATTATTTCCTCAAACACTTCCGATCAACATTTTGATATAGTTTTGTTGAACGTAGCTGAAGGGTCCGGAAATTAAGTTTTTGAGTATGACAGCCCCCCAGAACCCTTAGGGCTAAGGTTGTAAGTTATGACCTGGGGGCATATAATGTCATATAAAAAGTGTTATCCCAAAAACTTAAAAAAGGGCTCTTTCGATTGGAAATTGAGAGGGCTATTGCTCATTATAATAGTCGAAAGCAATCAGAAGGAGAATTCCCCCCTCCCCCCCCTCCCAGGCCCATCATTTCCCCACACACTTCCGATCGACATTTGATATGGCCATTTTGTTCAACGTTGTTGAAAGGTCTGTAAATTATGTATTTGAGGATGTCAACCCTCCCCCCATAGCCTTCAGGACAAGGGACATAAGTTATGTATTATGGGTATTTAACGTTCTTATAGAATTTTTTAAAAAGGGCTCATTTGATCAGAAATTGAGAGGACTAGTGCCTTTTTTATTAGTCGAAAGTGATCAGAGGGCAAATGTCTCCCTCCACGCCTATCATTTCCTCAAAAACTTTCAATCAAAATTTCGATATAGTCATTTTGTTAAGCCTATCAGAAAGGTTTGGAAATTAGGTCTTTGAGGATAACAAATCCCCCCAGCCCTCAGGGCACGTGTTGTAAGTTGTGCCCTGGGGACATATAGGGTTTTTATACAAATTGTGGTTATATAAGCGTTTTGGGTCAAACTCAAAAAGAGCAGAAATTAACATGACTAGGCCTCAAAGGAAGGCCTAGGCCTTCCCTCTTGGGAAGGCTTAGGCCTTCCCATGGCCAGAACATAATTTGCACTTTACTGAAAAAAATACAAGTGAATGTGCATTGTCAGTTTGATATACATACACTGATATTTAGTAAAAAAAATGTTAATATTATTAGATTTATTAAAGTTACAAAAGTAAAAACATTTATATTTTTCAGTAAAGTGCAAATTATGTTCTGGCCTTGGGAAGGCGTAGGGGTTTTCAGCCCTACTCATGTTAATTTCTGCTCGTTTTAAGTTTGACTCGGTTATGTATCGTAATGTTTGTTCGTTTTGGGTTTCATTTATTTATCGATGGTGATTTGTGGTAGTTTCACTCTTGGTACATTATTTGATTTTATTTTTGTTATTATATATATATATATATATATATATATATATATATATATATATATATATATATATATATATATATATATATATATATATATATATATATATATATATATATATATATATATATAAGTAATACTTACTAAGTAATACTATATAAGTAATACTTTTTGTCCGTTTTAAGTCTCAACTTCGATCTTTACTTCCCTCGGAAAAGCTTTTTTTTAATTAATTCTCCATTCAGGACCGCTATGAAAATGCTATATCCGATGTTGTTTTGTTTTTTTTTAGCTAAGCTAATAGAGGCCGAACCACGCGCCATTACAGCCAAAATTTAAAAAATGAGCTTTCATAGAAAATTTCCAGTATTAAGAATTAACGGAGGTGACGGGGATAATTTTCATTGAGGGGTGCACGGGGTGGGGGATGCTGGAAAATTTTATTCCCGATCAACCTACGTTTTTGTGCTATAAATCCCTCGGTGTTTTAGAATCTTTTCACAGTTTAGCAGCAAGGTAAATCAAAGGACAATTTGTGTTGCTAGGTATCACAATAGGACATCTACAGTGTGTTAGAAACTGCTTAGGGGATTGAGTTGAAACTTTTAGAGGATATTGAGGTCCAAGTGGACCTTGAACCTTAACTTTGGGGGAAGGAGGAAATAAAAAAAAAAGCTAACGTGCCTTAAAAGTTCAACAAAATTGCTATGAGCGAGGGGCACTGACTTCCTGCTTCCTGGTGTACATCTCGGAATTCTACGTGTGCGGCACAGTTCTGCCACGCTTGGCACAATAGTTAAAACGTTTGACACACTCCCCAAAACGCTTGCCACAGTTCCGCCATGCTTGACACACACCACCTAATGCATATGATTTTTTAGAGAGAGCTACCCCTCGGATACGAGTTCACATTTCTATTGTGTTTACCAATAGAAACCTAATACGGGCAAAACTTGTCTTATCCGAACTTCACCGTTAGCTTCACTTTTGGAATAACAAATCCCAGAAATTTAAAGGACAGGACGGTTTTGTAAGGTAGGCTAAACCTTATCGAAATCTGGGAAATTTCAATCAACAACTAACCAGCAAATGCTGAACTCGTCTCATTCTGGATTTAGCTCTTATGAGGTAAAAACCAATCTATCTATAATGAAAGTTTCAAACCTGAAGTTTCTCTTAGTTGTTTTACAAAATGTATAATGCCGTTATAAATGAAAAAAAAAACAACAAAAAAAACAAACAGATTACTAGGGCTAGCGGCATACCGTCATCATGTTTATAGGTGATTCTCAAAAATATTAATTGCCAAGGGCCGAGGTCTTCTTTACAAGATGGCCTTGAGTAGGCCTAGGCCTAAACTAAATAATTCAAATATTGATGTAATAATCTATACTAACTTTTGTAACCTTGTTTTTGGCCCTTTTTCTAAATAAGATATTGTTAGTTGCCTTTAAGCTAAAACACAGGCTATTAACATTTTCCTACTCGTTGTTAAGTTAATTATGTAGGGCTTGGGCCAGGGCTAAGCGAGCGGTACCGAAGATTTGCTGCCGCAAAGACTGCAAGAGTAACTTTTTTTTGTATATAAAGGATATTATAAACAAGTAAACCGGGAAAGTTTTTGGAATGGTGAATTATTATAGGATGCAAGGGTGCATCCAGGATTTTTGTTCGGGGAGGGGGGGGGGGTACAATAAAACCTTTCTAAAACGCGTCAAAATTTTGTTTATTTACATTTTTGTTATTTTTTACGAGTCGGACAAAAATTTCGGGGGAGGGGTTAAACCCCGTAACCCCGCCCTGGATACGCCCCTGTTGTGATGTACAGGCTAAAAAAAATGATCTTGCTTGTTTTCAATTTCCCATGGGCCAACTTTTACAAACTTGTCATTTGTTAAAAAGTTAGTTTCCTGAACAGTTCCGTTTAGTAAAAAGTAAATTATTAGGAGAGACAAATTAAAAAAATAATGCTGTCAGCTCAAAGTTTCCCAGGAGCTAACCTCTAAATAATTGTAGTTTAGATTTATAGGGCTAGTGTTCAAAATTTGAGAAATTAAAATCAGTTTACAAAGCACCAATTAAATTCAGGCTTCCAACTAAAATCCGAAAGCTTGTCCTCTAGCGAATTTTGCAATTCAATTTAGTTCAAATTCAAGATGGAAGGGTGAACCCGGAGGTATTGGGTGAACTCGATGAAACCGGTTCAATCAACTCGAATTTCTTATCAAGCTAGCAGGTCAAAACAAGCTACCAAACAATCAGCTAGTGGGTCAAATCTGACGCCAGTTTAATTTTCAGTCACGAAATACGAAACCAGGATGCATAGGTCAAGTCAAAATATTTTGTTTTCCCGTCATCCCGTTAGCTTAGTCAACAAAATGTAAATATTAAAAGAAGTCTCTTTTACAAAACTGATATCCATAGAATCAAGTGGAGGACTCAGTCTATCGTAAATTAGCAATTTTAATACTCTAAAAGGGCCGAAATCGATCGGAGGGCAACTTGTTCCGTCGTATCATCCCCTGCAGTATCACATGGTATTGGTTCATGATAACGGTAGAAAGAACCACAAATACGCGTTCGAGCGACATAGTGCAACATCCAAGTGCAAACCCAAGCGAGAGCGACAACCAAAACCAACGACAGCGACAAGTGCAAACACAAGAAGTTTTGAATTATATAAATTTGTGTAGCAAAATGAATTTGTTATGCTCATATTTTATTACATATTTTACTACAATTATGTATATTTTGCGTCGGAAAATGTATATGTTATGCTAATATTTATTGTAAATCAGAGACTCGGTGCTTATAGCCACGCTTCCTGACGCAACACGAAATTTGAAGTCTACTTGCCAGACTCCATGGCACCCTCGTTCTTTCCAATAAATGTGTTCCTCTTGGGCTATGGAACGATCCCTGAAAGGTTTCGAGCCTTCAGGAGCTGTTAGGGGTCTTGGCATACCCGGAGGTATATTTAAACTATCTTTAGTAAAATCATGGTTGCAGCATAATAACTATTTTTACGGTCTGTCTTAAAAGTAAAAGTTCATGGCGAAAAGAAATTTATGGTGATTTCGGAGAAAAGACTGATATCCCTCGAAAATGGCGTCAGATCAAAATGAAGTGTATCATTGGAATCAGCAAGATCGAAAACCTGGCACAGGGAAATTATAGTCCTCCACCTTTAACAACAAGGAAAGTCCCTTTTTTTACATGAGTAGCACTACCGATCTGTCTCCTGTTTTTTTGTTGTTTTTTTCTCCTTTGAGGGCTAGCGGATTACCAGAACACCATAGAGAGATGTTTAATGGCTCATTTAAAAGCTATTTTTCACATCTACCATCTTTTTATAAATTCAACCATTTGCAAGTGCTAAATGACACAAAAATGGCACTTTTGGTGCCATTTCTCAAGGGGTGGGGCTAGCGGGTTACCAAAATATCGTAGACAGATTTTTTTAATAGTTCATATAAAAGCTATTGCTTCCATCTGCGTTCCAATAAATTCTACATACAAAATCATTGTTTTTTTTTTTTTTTGCTAAAATTAATTAGCTCTTCGCTTTGCAAAAGTTTAGTAACAAAAATTGTAATTAAAGAGCATTTTGCAAAATTTTTTTCCAAACATTGAATAATGTAAAAACCAATCCACGATGACATAAATGCTTACCAGAAAAATCTAGATTTGCAAATACACGGGCTCAGCCTCCGGATAAAGAGAAATAAACTACTGGCTGTTTTCAACTAAAAGTAAGGATCAACATTAAAACTTAAACGAACAAAAATTATTACCTATATGAGAAGGATACCCCTCCACAATACCTCGCTCTTCACGCTAATGTTATTTAGAATGTTCAAAAAGCTATCTTATTCTAACTTAACGAACCTTGTGTTTCACTTGTGGTTTGTACAGGATTGGGACACAAAGTCATACTTTAGCGTAAAGAGCAGAGTATTTAAGAGGGCGCATCCCCCACACCCCACCACCGAAAATTCTCCCCGAGAAAATTCGCCTCCCGAAAATGTCTATTTACATCTCAATAATATCGCCTATTGCATAAACAATAGGAAATAGGGGGATGGGGGATACCACCAGGAGGCTAATTTGACAGTGTATATATGCACAAATCTTTAAATTAGCCAACCGGCCCACCAGTATTTTAAGCATAGGAGTCCAGCTGGACATAAGGAAACAGTAAGAAGACAATTCTTACTCCATAATATGGAGAATAATCCGAGTTAACACATGTAGGGGGAGAGCCTTTATCTTCAATTTTTTCCTTGTTTTTCCAGTTTTCTAATAACTTCATGAATTTCTTAGAACATATATATTCACAGAATATATACCTCCACCCACCCCCCGAATGTGCAAATATATACCTAGAATTGCATCCTCAGTCTAAATATAGCATCCATTTGCATCACAAATGAACTTTACTCCCATATTAGCCATGTGGTGGATGTTCGGAAATAGGCAATTGCCTTTTCTTTTTTGAATGACATGAAAAGGTTTTTTAACTGAAAGTAAGGAACGACACTAAAACTTAAAACGAAGCGAAATTATTTCGTATATGAAAGGTTCTGGTCCCTCCTCAACGCCTCGTTCATTACACTAAAGTTTGACTCTTTGTCACAATTTTTCTTTTTTAAAATAATAAAAACTTTAGCGTAAAGAGTGAGGCGTTGAGGGGGAGACAGCCCCTTTCACGGAATAATTTCTGTTCCTTTTAAGTTTTAATGTCGCTCCTTACTTTCAGTTAAAAAACTTGTTTTATTTTTATTTAATTTCTGAACGTTTTTCAACTAATGCAGATTCAAATTTGGCTCAAGTACATAAAGCATTAAAAAAAAATCTGCATATTAATTCTGGAAGATTTTTTCCGTATATGAAGAATTGCTTCCTCTTCTTCACCTTGTTTTTTACACTAAAGCTGTTAGCACTTTTAAAAAAAAGCCTCCTATTATAATTAAAGAGCCCCCGTGTTTCAGTATACGCAATTAAAAGATTGGTACAAACAGTCAAACTTTATCGTAAAGAGTAAAGTATTAAGGAGGGGGCAACCCGTCACACATTGAGGGGGCAACTTTCTCTCTCACGGAAGTCATTCGCTGAAACTACATCGAACGTAAAGTCAACCTTCCCCCCGTTAAATTCCCTCCAGAAAGTTCCATCCTCGCTAAGAATACCCCCTCCCTGTAAAATTGCTTACAGACGATTCAGTCTGAAAAATTCTCCTTAGCCTTCTTTCATTTGAATAAGACTTTATTTCTTTAATCGGTTTCTCGATCACCAGAAATGCCCCCTTTGTGAAAACTATTTCCCAGGAATCAAAACACGGGGAAAATAAGGACGGCTTTGTACAATCCTGGGCCTATTTTTTGTAGCAACATGGTTTTCAGCACTTGGCGATGCTCTTCTATAAAAAAGAGTAGAAATCCTTCACAGATAGTCTCTAGTTTATTTCCTCCGACTCATTATATATCCATGCCTACAAATATTACGCTACTACGAGGAGGCAACCCATGGTAGATACATTAGCTAGGAAGAGATTTTTCTGCCTGAAAACGTCCACCAAAACAGACCAAGCCCAGCAGAAATATCCATTAATCTCAGAATTCTGTGTTAATGATGTGTCGTTTATTTCAATACAGAAACCCTTTTATGAAATTAAATAGAAAAGAAAAGTTTTTCAACTAAAATTAAGGACCTACATTAAAACGTTAAACAAACAAAATTTTTCAATATATGAGGGGGCTTCCTCCTCTTAATTCCCTCTCTCTTTAAGGTAAAGTTTGACTTTTTCCCAATTCTTTAATAAAGACTCCAAAAACATTAGGGCCGTTTAATTAGAATTAATTAAAACAAAATTTCCACAAAATAGTTTTTTTTCAAAAAAAGTAAAGAATTCCATTGAACCAAAAATGAACAAAAAAGAGAATAATCTACCAAGCATATAACTACCACAAATCAGTATCAACAAATCCAAACCAACAGAAATTGCATAAATTAATGCGAGTAGGGTTCAAAACCCATATGGTTTCTAAAAGCCAGAATATAATTTGTACTTTACTGAAAACATTCAAATGAATTTACTGACAAAAAATGTCAATTGTCAGTTTAATATACATATGCTGATATTTATTCCTTAAAATCTTAATTAATTTTTGATTTTTTAATGTTATAAAAGTGAAAACAGTTCAAATAATTTTTTAATGGTTAGCTGATCAAACGACTAGCAACCAGGGCCTAGTTACTAATCTTTTTGTCCATAGATTATCCATTTTTTCTAGATTTGAAGATACATCATCGGCGTTGCCAGTTAATTTTCTTTCCTTCTTTGATGGTTACTCTTTTATAATTAATTACAATATAAAAGGTCTCACTAATCGAGAGCAGATTAGAACCAATATATAGAGTACGGTATTATTTCAAAGCCTTGGAAAAAGGTTAATACCCTTTGAATTTCAGACAATCAAGTTTCATTTTCTCGGAGAAAGAGAATAGGCCAGAATAATAATGATAATAATAATAAAATTAAGAGTTATTAAAATCGACCGACATGAAGCATAAAGCTACCTCCCGAATCACGGGAGGTAGCTGACTGCTCTCCAAATACTTTCAACTCTATAGTCCCTAGAGCTTTCAATTTCAAATCGAATCGCCCACTTCCCAAGTTGCTACGATCACCTATTCTGTAAAAGATGGACGAAAAAAAAAATGCATGAAATGTACGATGCTGTTTACTTTGTACAGCGCCATGGGCGCCCATAAGGGGGGCTGGGGGCACCAGCCCCAGCCCCTGACTGAATGAAGCTGTCTTATATTTGTATTAATTTAAAAAACTTTTCCCAAAAAATAGGTTTTTCAAAGAAGATTAAAGAGCTCATTAAGCCAAGAATGGGCAGAAAGGAAGTCAAGTAATCGCCCAAGTGCAAAACTATCACAAATCACTATCAACAAACAAATGAAGCTCAAAACAAACAGAAATTATAATAAATAGCCAAGTCAAACTCAAAACGATCAAAAATTAACATTACTAGGGCTCACAACCCCAAGGCCTGTTCTCAAGACCAGAACATAATTTAGGCTTTGTTTAAAGAAAGAAAAAAAATGACCGTGGATTGTCAGTTTAATATACCTATACTGATATTTATTCCTTAAAGTAAAAAAAAGCATAAACAAAAGCGAGTAAAAAAAAAGTTTTTTACTTATTTAAGTAAAATTGTGAAAACATTTAAACATATTTTGTTTTCTGTAAAGCACAAATTATGTTCGGGTTTTGAGAAGGCATGGGGATTATCAGCTCTACTAATATTAATTTTTTCTCGTTTCGAGTTACACACGGCTATTTATTCTAATTTCTGTTCGTTTTGAGTTTCATTTATTTATTGATAATGACTTGTGGTAGTTTTACGCTTGGACGATTACTTGACTTCATTTCTGCCCATTTTTGGCTTAATGAAGCTCTTTACTTTTCTGTGAAAAACTCGTTTTGTGGAAAAAGTTTTTTTTAGGCTATCTTCCGTTCGTTTTTCATTGGCCCATACTTTGGCTTGCTATTCGTATGTTGGGAGAAACTTTTTCAACAGTTTTTAATCCTGACACCAATTGTACTTTTTAATTAAATTTTATACCTCCTCAAGTTAACCTGAAAAAAAAAAAACTTAATATCATTCCCAACAGATTCTATCTATGCTCATTGACAACCTAGATACACATAATCTATTTATTTATTTCAAATGTAAGAGCAGAAGTAGTAATAGTAGTTGTCCCGAAACCTTCAACTTAATACCCCCAGTCCTTCTCGATATATTCCTGAAGTGTCTTATTGGCAACCGCATACACAATGCCGTTTGGTTTATTCTTAAAGTAGCATTTAGATATACATTATAATGGGTCAATTGCATAATTTTTGGGGGTTGAGATGCCCAAGATCCCTAAATACATAGTTGTTGGACCATTCTACTATGCTGAACAAAACAGTCGTCTCAAAATTTTGACTGGATGTGTTTGGGAAATAAATCGGCTTGAGAGACGGGCTGATGGTCCTCCAATTCTTTTTTACTCTTAGAAAGGACACCAGAACTTTTAATTTTGAATCGAATTAGTTTCTTTAAATATTTCAATGGTATTTCTAGCTATTATAGAATGGTCCTGCCTCTGATATTGCTTATATGCCTTTTTGAAAAACTACTTGTATACAGTTTTTTCGTTTAATTGGAACGCCCCCTAAACACTTCCTAGAAGTTTCACCTTAATGCTCTTAGCGTCATTAGTTACAGTATCTGTAGTTGTAGTATTAAAAGTATACATAGTGCCTTCGAGCTAGTTCAAAATTCTCCACAACTTACTCTTAAAGGTCTAACTTAATAATATAAGTTGTTCTTGAGATTTTGCTTTGTCACCTTTTTGAAAGTCCACATGCTTATAGTTTGTTTTGATTTAGTTCAACGTCCGCCTAAATGTTTCTTATATTTGATTACTGACGACATTGTTATATTCTCTTTGGACTATTGGTTACAAAATGGCTATCTCACAATTTCGATCGAATGTGTTTGGGGAAAAGAGGATATCAGGGAAGGGGACTATTCTCTCCATCACGCTCGACTCTTAAAATGGAGCTATAACTACGCCTTTCCAATCAACTGAGACCACCTCTTCATAAAAATCTTAAATGCCCCCGGGGTATAACTTACAACCCTTACCCCCATAATCGGGGGGGGGGGTATGTCAACCCCAAAGGCAGTTTAATGTGATTTTTTTACTATTTTTGACCAAATGGTTATCTCAAAATTTCAATCGGATGCATTCAGAAGCGCATCCAGGATTTTTTTTCGCGGGGGGGGGCGGCTATACAAAAAACCTCAAAAAACGCATACAAAATTTGTTTATGTCATTTTTGTTACGTTTTTACGAGTCAAACAAACATTTCGGGGGAGGGGGGTTCAAACCGGGTAACCCCCTCCCCCTGGATACGGCCTTGGATGCATTTGGGGAAAACATGACGTGGGGGGTATAGCTGCCCTCCGATAAATTTCACTCTTAAATGCACTTCATCTTCCGATTTCCAATCCAATGAGCCCCCTCTGAAGTTTATAAGACCACCGTAAACCCTTAAACTTACAACCGTAAACTTACAACCCTTGCCCTACGGGCTATGGGGCAACTAGAAAAAAATAATACATTACACCCCCATCGATTTTTACTGTAAAAATGTCAAGGCCTCCAATCCTTTCTGACCATTGAAATAGGCAGTAGCCCTTTCAAGTTCCAATTGAATGAGCTCGTTTTGAAGTTCTTACGACAACGATTTATATTTGAGGATCATGTGCCCCCAGGACATAATTTACAACCCTTGCCCTGAGGACTGTGAGGGGGTTCTCATCCTCAAAGACATGATTTCTGGACTTATAAACTACGTCAAACAAAATAATTATCTTGAGATTTTGATTGGAAGTGTTTGGTAAAATGATGGGCGTGGGGGAATGGTTGCCCTCCAGTCACTTTTGACTATTAAAGAGGACACTAGCCCTTTCAATTACCAACCGAGTGAGCCCTTTTCGAAGTTTCTACGACAACAAATGGCAATATTAAAATTTCTATCAGATGCGTTTTGGGAAAATACATGTGTGTGTTTGTGTGGATGGGAGAGTAGTTGCCCTCTGATCACGTTGACTCTTAAAAAGAGCACTACAAATTATGATTACCAATCCAATGAGGCCTCTTTGAAGTTTATACAACCACCATTTCTATAAAAACCTTATATGCCCCCAGGGCGTAACTTACAACCGTTTCCCTGAGGGGTATGTAAGGGCAATCAAAGACATCAGTTCTGAACTTTTCAATTACGCTGAACAAAATGGCTAGATCAAAAATTATGATTGGATGTGTTTGGGGAAATGATTGGTGTACGGGGGGGGGGGGCTGGTTGACCTCCAAAATTAATTTTGACTGCTAAAAGGCCAGTAGAACTTCTGATTACCAATCAAATAAGCCTTACGATCACCCTTTCTATAAAAAAAACTTATATCCCCCGGGGCATAACTTACAAACCTTGCCCTGGGGGTTGTCGGGGGAGGGGGTTGTCATCCTCAAAATCATAATTTCCGGACCTTTAAACTAGGCTGAACAAAATGGTAGTTTCAAAATTTTGATTGGATGTGTTTGGGGAAGTGATTGACGTTGGGGAGGGGGAGCTGGTTGCCCTCCATAAGCTCTTTTTAAAGTGCCTATGACATTTCTTCTATAAGAAGTGCCCTGGTCTGAAATAGGCAGCGCTATCGCGCTGCCTGTGATATTTTATCTTGAGATTTCAATTATACATTATTGGAAGTGCCGATTAGACCAGGTACGCCCCCCCCCTAGAATTCAGCCTATGGGCACCCATGTACAGCGCTACAGCACTCCCTCTGAAAAGCTAATCCTATACTGAAATCCAGCAAGAACTAGATTTAAATGAGAGAGAATAATTACCAAAATACAGAAAATACAATTATGAAATACCCCAACTCAGTAATAATTAAACTTTACAGTTTGCAAGATAGGTTACCTCATAGAATTCTGGGAAATTACAAATCAACACCTAACCAGCAAATTCTGAACTCATCTCATTCTGGATTTAGCTTTCATAAGGTAAGTACCAATTTGTCTAGCCTCTAAAAGTTTAAAACCTGAACAGTCTTTCCCCAAAAGAAGTTTTTCTTAGTTGTTTTTATAAAAGGTATAATGCACTGTTATAAATGAAGAATAAAAATAGTGATTGCTAGGGCTAGCGGCAATTGTCTTATGATTGCGCGTGAAATGTGAAAAAAATCAAAACAACAACAACATCATGGTTGCAGCGGTAGCTGCAACCTAGTTAAGAGCGAACCACAACCCATAGTAACCGAGCGTTAAAAAACACGTTTTGAAAAAAAATTGCAATCTGAGACTGATTCAGGAATGGTAACTATTCTTTCGGTTTGTCCTAAAAATAAAAGTTCATTGCGAAAAGAAATTTATGGTGATTTTACAAAAAAAAACCTTTGAAAATGGCGTCAGATCATAATGAAAGTTCTACCATTGGAATCAGAATGTTTGAAAACCTTGAAAAGGGAAATTACAGTCCCTCCCCTTGAACAACAAGGAGATAACATTTTTGCATGGGTAGCACTGATCTGTCTCCCGTTTTTTTTTTTCGTCTTTTTTTTCTAGCAGGGCTAGTGGGTGACCAGAACAACATAGAGAGGTGTATAATAGCTCATTCCAACGGAAATCGAATTGGCTAGTGTCCTTTTTAAGTGACCAAAAAGACTAGAGGGCAACTAGCTCCCCTCCCTGAAGGCCCCCTCCCCCAAAGTCATCCGGTCACAATTTTAAGATAGCCATTTTTTCAACATAATTCAAAGGTCACCATCTTTGGTTTTGATGATGATATGACCCTCCATAGTCCCTGTTGAAAGGTCTGCACACTGTATCGGTATCGGACTTATCTATATGAAGCATATCTGAATGAGCGTATTGTTATTGGGCGTATTGGTATCGCAGGTATCTAGACAGATTTTTAATATCTAATATAAAATATATTCCTTAGAAATACGTCCAGTGACATAATTTCGTCAAAATCCTGGGGGGGGGGGGCAAAGTTGAAGCCAATTTTCCTAAATCAAGTGAAAATGATAGTGAAAACTCAAAAATAAGCCATATATTACCATACAGGCAAAGATATACTAAAGAAAACTTACCTGTTTCCCTGGATACTTGAGTTATGCAGGCTTATCTTAGTTATGCCACGATTTTTTTAGGAAAGTAAATTTCTGCTGGGGGGCAAAAGGAGGTCAGGGGGGGTGGGTGTAAACTTGGGTCTGGAGGAGGCAGCTGCCCCCCGCCCAGTCCCATAACAAGTTACGCCCCTTTCTACGTCCTTCCTATAAATTCAACAACCAGCAAACTTCGAATAGCACTAAAACCGGTCACTAGTTCGCTGTGTCGCAACAGGGAAGGGTTGAGCTAGTGCTCAACCGGTTCCTGTTATAGAGACGTTTAATGACTTATTTGGAAACTATTGTCCACACCTACGAGGTCCTTATCAAATCTATCTTCCGTGAGTGTAATATAGCACTAAAACAACACTTTGATGGCACTTAAGTAGACAAGCTTGGAAGTATAAAACGATATCATCATTGTAATAATTATGGTCCAAAACCCTTAACCGGAGGGTTGCAAGATGACCTCCCGTATGTTCCTCCTTCGAGTCCCCTTAATAAGCCACGCAATTAAGGTGCAAGCATTAATATATTTTTTAACGCATGTCCGAGAAAGGTATTTGATCAAGCATTTTGATTCAAAAGGGAATAGAGGGCATCCAGTTCGTGGTTTGCAACGACATTTTGAGTAGATCACTAAATCCATACCCCAACAAGTGGCGTAATTTTTTCAAAATCCTGTGGGGGCGGGGTCAACGTTGGAGGCATTTTCCAAATCAAGTGAAAATGACAGAGAAAACTGAAAAGCAAGCCCTATAGTAATACAAAAGTAAAGATGTACTAAAGAAAAATGACCTGTTTCAGAAGATACTTGAATTATGCATGCTTATCTTAGTTTTGACATTTTTGGAGAAACTAAGTTTAAGCTGAGAGCGGGGGGGGGCAAACTGGGATTTGGAAGAAAACTGAGGTCTGGGACGGGAAGTTGCCCCCTCTGCCCCATAGCAAATAACGCCTCTGACCCCAACCCCCTACCACTTAGTAGTTGGAGAGGTGTAGGCATGTGGTTCTGGAACGACTCAAAGATGCATAATAAAAGAAGGATTACTTATTGTTATACTTACTTATTCAAATTATTTACTTGACAATCCCACCGTAATATTCTCTCCATACGTAAGATTGTGCATCCAAAGAGGAAGAAACGCAAATGAAAATAGTTCCCTGGGAGAATTTAGGTAATTCTTATATTATTTTTATATTATTATTATTCGTTTGTTTCGCTGAATGTTCTTTTTATTTGTTTATTTTACTTTAAGTGGTGTCTGTATCTTTCTTCTTTTTTCTCTTTACTCCACTTTTTATCACATTGTTTGTGCAGTGAGTTATAAATAAATTATTATTATATCAATAAAACTAACGTAAATAAATCAATTGGCGATATCTCCCTATGTTTGTAACATTACAGAAAATTAGAACTTTACTGAAAACACAAAACAATATAGGAGTTTTGGTACGGTAAAAGGAAACATTTTAAGGACACTTTTAATAGTATAAAAATAAAGTATTTTTAGATTGTTGCTTTATTTTTTTACATTTTTTTTTCGTTTAATTTGGCAGCACTTCTGCAAAATGAGCTCAGTCCAATGACTGACTGTCGTTTTGGATCTTAAAAGGACATTTCCTGATTATTTCGTAGACAAATTCGAAGTGCCACTTTAGACTCGCTTTAGAATTTGTATCCCAACTGAAAATTCTCCCTTTTATAGACAGAAATAACTGGATTCCCAGAGTTCATATTACGGTTGATATTCTGTCCATTTGGAGTAATACTAGGTGAGACCAAGGTGTTACCTGATAAACCAATCCATTACTTTATATGCTGTGTAATGACTTTAAACTTATTATTTTTCTGCCTAGGTTTTTAAGATAATTTTAATTGTATACTGAAAGTTACTGATATCACAGCTTATGCAGGACTATGAGAAGCGTTATAGATTAGTTTGCTGTTGTGAGGCTACGTATTTACTTTTGACTCCTAAATCAATATTCTTGTTTTCTATACTTGGATTTTGTATTTTCAATAAAGCGCTAGTTTTCTGTAATGTTACAAACATAGGGAGAAATCACCCGTTGATTTATTTGCATTAGCTTTATTGATATATGTTAGATAGACTGTGAAGTAATAATCTTTGTTCGTTTTAAGTTTCAACTTCGCTCTTTACTTCCCTCGAATTTTTTTTTTTTTTTTTTTTTAATTAATCTTAGACAGAACCATCAACATAAATAGGGTGTGTTGAGGATCTGGGTACGCAAACGGGCCTGAAAATTAAAACCAAATTCAATCGCTGTAACTCGGTCCTATTCATATAGGTTTTTACTTGCTAGACAGATTAGGGGACTTTGCACAGGAGCTGGTATCGACTGTAGTCAGGGGAAGGATCTTGGTTATATACAGTTACGAGCATAATTTAAAAAATTTCAAACATGTAAAGTTACAGCTTTAACCGCCTCAAAACCAGAGAGTATTTGACCCCCGCATTGCAGGAAGGGAACATGTCCGGAAATCAAAATGTTCTCGATGGAGCAAAGGCTTCTGTAGATAGTTGACATTCAAATGAAACGGGCTTGAAGAGTTTGACAACACTGGAGGTCTATTTTAGTTATTCCTGCTTCAAGAATACTACGTCTTATTACTCATAAAAATCTATCAACTTCATAAAGATATCCATGTTGCTCACTCACAACTGCAAATAATTCTCGACTTTTAAAAGGTATGAAGGATTTTGCCTCTTACGTCCTCCTCATAAAAGTACCCATGTTTCTAATGGAAATTATATAAAATCGCAGTCAAAAAAAGAAGAAAAAAAAGAAAGAAAATAGGGTATTAATAGGTATTTCTGTAAAACATTAATTGCCGAGAACCGAGGTCTTCTTTGCAAGACGAGCCATGAGTAAACTAAATAATTCAAATATTGATTTAGTTATCTTTGCTACAAGTTTGTTTTGAATTTGTTTTTGGTCCTCTTTCTAAATAAACTATTGTTAGTTGCCTTGAAACTAAAACATAGGCTATTACCATTTTTTCTCCTCATTTTTAAGTTAATTAAAAAGGACTTGAGCTAGGGCCAAGCGAGTGATAGCGAATTGCTGCTGCAAAGACTGCAATAGTAAGTTTTAGTATATAAAAAAATATTATAAATAAGAAAACCGGGAAACTTTTTTGAACGGTGTATTATTAGGATACAAGGGTTCATCCAGGATTTTCGTTCAGGGGAGTTACAATAAAAAAAAACAACTTCATAAAACGCATCAAAAACTTGTTTATATGCATTTTGTCATGTTTTAGGTGTCGGAAAAATTTCGGGGGAGGTGGGAGGGGTTCAAATTCCGTCAACCCCCCTGGATACGGCCCTGTTAGGATGTATAAATTAGGAAATTATGTTGCCAGTTCTTAATTTCCCATGAAACAACTTGTAGAGAACTGTCATTTATTAAAGAAAGACCCTTGAAAAGTTCCGTTTAGTGCGAGGTTAGTTAAAATTAAATTAGTAGATATAAATTGAGAAAATAATTCTGTCAGCTCTTTGTTTCCCAGAACTGGCTGCTAAAAAAATCTCATTTAGTTGGGGTTTCATATAAAGGACTGTTTAGCATGAGGTTAGTTAACGGTAAGTTATTGGAATTTATAAACTAGGAAAATAATGATGCTCATCCTTAGTTTTCCAGGGCTAATATTTCCAGGGACCAGGGCTAGTTTTCCAGGGCATAATTCAAGAAATTCAAATCCGTTTTCAAAGCATTTATTAAATTCAGGCTGGTAAATAAAATCTGGAATCTTGTCTTTTATAAAGGTACTTGTCGGTTATTGGAAACACATTCAAAAATTACGCTTAGGTTACATCTCAGAAAACCGGTTTCATAGCTACAAAAACAAGTAATGGATGATAAAATGCACTGGACTTAGAGAAAATGCATTGGACTTGTATAATTTGGGCTATATATTTGCACATTAGGGGTTGGGTAGGGAGTTAGATTACGTTACGTTGGGTTAGGTTTCCATAATTTTGTTTCCTGTGTTATTTTATCATCAAGTTTTGTTGTTTTTCATAACCTAACTTCACTTCTTGGGCGTGTTTCCAATAACCGAAAAGTACCTTTATAAATTTCGCAATTAAGAATTTAGTTCAGACTCAAGAATGAAGACACGCAATTCTCGGGTGAACTCGATGAAACCAGTTCAATCAACTCGAATTTCTTACCAAGTTAGCGGGTCAAAACAAGCTACCAAACAATCAGCTAGCGGGTCAATTTGACGTTAGTTAATCTCCAAACAGTCACAGTCTCACAGATACGAAACCGGATGCATCTAGTCAAAAAAGATTTGTTTTCCCAATTCCCATAGCCCGTTAATTAATTAAATAAATAAAAAAAGTTTGGTACTTACGCATTATATGGGCCTTTCTAAAAAGTCAAGTTTGGTTAATACTAATGAAATAAAATAGGATGAATATATCATATAATAGTTTATAAACAAATCTGGGATATATATTTGCAAACTAGGGGGTGGGGGTAAAGCATAGCATATATTGAATATGTAACCTACCCTAACCTAGCGAAGGTATTTTTTCACCCCTAAACACCAAAACAACGGTTTAAATATCGTAAACGCAATGAAAACCACGCTTTGCATTGCATTACTCTATAGCGGTCTCTTGAATTAACCCGTCTGGCGGGTTTTTCGTGACTAGTTTCCTTGTAAAGGAACATATAATGCGTAAGTACCAAAAGTTCTTTCAACTGAAAATAAGGGGCAAAATTAAAATGAACAGCAATTATTCCGTATATGAGAGGACCTGTCCCCTCATCAATCTCATGCTAAAGACTTGAGATCTTTAAAAATACTTCTCCTTCAAATTCAACATCCCTTGTGTTCCAAATAGCAAAGCAGTCTTTCTTAAAGAAATGTGACAAAAAGTCTAACTTCAGTGTAAAGAGCGATGAATTGAGAAGAGGGCAGCACCCTCTATACGGAATAATTTTTGTTCGTTTTAAGTTTTATTGTTGCTCCTCACTTTCAGTTAAAAAATACTTGTTTTTTTTTTGTTTAATTTCTGACCGTTTTTCAGATCATGCAAGGAAACCCCTTCCCTCATCCTTAATGTAAAATTTTCCCCGGTAACTTTCCACCCTACAGAAAATTCTCCTATACCCCCAAATCGGTATATTTCATTTGTAACTTTTTGAAAAAAAAACATTTTTTATACATTTTGAACCAGCATAAAAAGCCAATTAATAGATTATTCACTTACTAACTCGACTCACTAACTTAAAACTAGATTTAAATAGACATGAACAATAACATTCTCAAGGTCAGCAATGTCTGTAATTTTGGGAACAACTTACTTCTTAGAAATTGTTCCAGAAAATTATGTTTTGCAGTGACCATCTTAGCGTCAACGACAGAAAAACCGATGAGACGAATAACGATATCGAATGGTTCTGACGCAAAACGTTTGAGAGCCGTTGGTCAGGCCTAATTAATAGATTAAATAAAAAAAATAAGTTTTTTTAACTGAAAGTAAGGAGCGACATTAAAACTTAAAACGAACAGAAATTATTCCGTATATGAAAGGGGCTGTCCCCTCCTCAACACCTCGCTCTTTACGCTAAAGTTTTTTATTGTTTAAAAAAAATAGAGTTGTAAGACAGTCAAACTTTAGCGTAAAGTGCTAGGCGTTGAGGAGAGGACAGTCCCTTCTATATACGGAATAATTTTGGTCGTTTTTAGTTTTAATGTTGCTCCTTACTTTCAGTTAAAAAAACTTGTTTTTTTTATTTAATTTCTGAACGTTTTTTAGTTAATGCAGCTTTTATTTTGGCTCGCCGTCATTGAATAAGTAAACAAAATTTGCAAAAAAATTTTACTTTTCTTTTGCTAAATGGCTGTCTCTAAATTTGGTTCTGACGTAATTTACAAATTAACTTACGCAACGAACTTCTATAGTCGTATATTTTTCTTCTGAAAAAAAATAAAAAGTTGCAGATTTTTGAAGATATGAGTTTGAAACATATGTTATACGTCTTTCTGATACACTTAATCTGACAATGTGATTTTCATTAACAATTTTTCACTTTTGGGGGACGTTCTCACCCTATTTAAAAAACCAGGTAAGTTTTTTCAAGCTCGAATCCTGTTGCCAATTATACTAAACTTAACAAAATTTGTACATTTTTAATCGGTATTATAAACAACTTCTTATGATACATTTATTAACATCAAAGTTCAGTTTTTGAAATTTTCGATTACTATTGAGCCGTATCACTTTTTTTTTTTATTGTTTTTTTTTTATTACGTGTATGTTATTATGTATATGAGGGGGTTCTCCCCTTAGTCAATACCACACTCTTTACGTTAAAAGTTAAAAAAAAATTAATTCACAAACCCCTGAATCACAAAGGCCGTTTAATTACAATAGATAGCTCTTTTGAAAGCACTAAAAAAAACTGTAGCGTAAAGAGCGAGGTATTGACTTGGGGGAGAACCCCCTCATATACATAATAATTTCTGTTCATTTTAAGTTCTAATTTTGCTTCTTACTTTCAGTTGAAAAAACTTGTTTTTTTTTAATTTAATTTCTGATCGTATTTTAAATGATGCTTGGAAATCCGACGCCCCCTTCATAGAAATGTCCCTTACCCCAAAGAAACATCCTCCACGGAAAGATTATCCCGAGTAAGCCCCTCCACCGGCCCCCCCCCCCCCACAAAAAAAATTCTTCCTGAAAATGTCTGTATACTTCCCAATAACCAATACAATATGCAAGCAATGGGCAAAGTTCATAACTTGCAGCCCTTCCCCTGGGAACTGTGGGGGATTAAGTCATCGTAAAAGACACATTTATTAGATTTTCGACTATGCTAAACAAAATGGCTATCTCAAAATTTTAATTGGGTGACTTTGAGACAAAAATGAGCGTGGGAGAGGGCCTAGTTGCCCTCCATTTTTTTTGATCACTTAAAAAGGGCACTAGAACTTTTAATTTCCGTTCAAATGAGCCCTCTTACGATATTCTAGGACCACTGGGTCAATACGATTACCCCTGGAAAAAAAAAAAAACAAAACAAACAAACAAACAAACAAATAAACACGCACCCGTGATCTTTCTTCTGGCAAAAAATGCAAAATTCCACATTTTTGTAGATAGGAGCTTGAAACCTCTACAGTATGGTTCTCTGATACGTTGAATATAATGGTGCAAATTTCTTTAAGGTTCTATAATTTTTAGGGGGTCTTTCCCCCTTTTTTCAAAAATCAGCCAAATTTTCTCAGCCGCGTAACTTTTGATGGGTATAATTAAACTTGATGAAACTTATATATTTGAAATCAAAATTAAAATCTGATTCTTTTTATGTATCTATTCGTACCAAAATTCCGGTTTTTAGAGTTTCGGTTACCATTGAGCCGGGTCCCTCCTTACTTACAGTTCGTTATCACGAACTGTTTGATATTGCTGTTAAGACTGCTAGAGTAACACACAAAAGATTTTAGAAATAAGTGAATCAAGAAAAAGTTTTTGAATGGTGGACTATTAGGACGTGTAACTTAAGAAAATTATGTTGCCTCTTCTAGTAGTTACTTACCAATTAAACTCATAAAAATTAGATTTGAGTAGACATTAACAATAATGCTGTCAAGGTCAGCAATGTCTGCAATTTGGAAGGACAAACTACTTTTTGAAATTGCTCCAGAAAAATTATGTCACACTAATTTTTCAGGCTTAAACTTGGCATAGCATATAGGCTAATAAAAGAAAAATCGCGCGGAGGAAAACAAGTTTTAAAATTTGCCTATAGTACCAAATCTTTGCACATGCAAGAGATTGCAAAATAAAAGATAAGCCTATTCTAATGAGCCGGTCTTGGGCCAAATTTTGATCACTTCCAAAGGTAGTCCAGCGCCAGAAGTCCCCGAGTGTTGGCCTTTTTGATCAAGTGTCAAAGAAATGGACTACAATGGGAGGTAGGAATTATCCTTGTACCAAAAATATTATTCTGTTTAATAATCATGGTTTTAGCAGTAGCTAGTCCATAGTAGAAAGCGGACCACGAGCCAAGGCACATACAAAGAAGTTTTTCAGGGAGGGGGTGGGGTTATATATAAAAAGTTACTTCATATTTGAATAAGAAGTGCCCGGAACTTAAAAAAAAATTAGGATTTCGGAGGGGGCATGCTCTGAGCCCCCTTTATAGGGCCATAATAGCCGAAATAAAAAAAAACGAGTTTGTAAATAAACTGTCAATTGAAAAATATTTCATATGTAACACCATCCTGGAAATTGTATTTTTCATTCCGGTAAAGCTGAAGTGATTTTTAAATATAAGAATAATTTTTTTTTTTGAATTTCACACACGTGCCTTAGACAACGTCCAGTTGAAATATGACTAAAATCACCATTGTCGAAATTACACCACTGGAGGTTTACACTCCCCCAAAATTAACAACAATGAAAACAGTATTTTGCATGGGACCTACCATGTGTCCTTTGTCTCCCCCCCCCCCAGGGTGACTGTACCAAGCCAGTAGTAATAGAATATCAGAATAGGGCTCATTTCCACACAAATTAAAATCTCTAGTGTCCTTTTTAAGTAATTAATTAAAAAAACTTTCCACTAAATAAGTTTTTCAAAGAAAAGTAACTTCATTAAACCAAAAATGAACAAAAATAAAATAAAATCATCTACCAAGCGTGAAACTACCACAAATCAGCATCGATAAATAAGTGAAACCCGAAACGAACAGAAATTACAAAAAATAACCGGGTCAGACTCAAAACGAGCAGAAATTAACATGAGTAGGGCTCAAAACCCCTATCCCTTCCCAAGGCCAGAACATAATTACACTTTACTGAAAAAATATAAATGTTCTTAGTTTTATAACTTTAATAAATCAAATAATGCTAACATTTTGATTACTAAATAGAAGTAGATTCATGTTAAACTGACAATTCACATTCATGTATATTGTTTTCACCAAAGTACAAATCATGTTCTGGCCTTGGGAAGGCATAGGGGTTTTGAGCCCTACTCATGTTAATTTCTGCTCGTTTTGAGTTTGACTCGGTTATTTATTGTAGTTTCTGTTCGTTTCAACCCTTGCCCTGAGGACTGTGGTGGAGGGTTGTCATCCTTAAAGACCTGATTTCCAAAACTTTCAACTACGTTGAATAAAATGGCTATCTAAGAATTTTGATTGGAAGTGCTTGGAGAAAAGGTGGGCGTGAGAGGGGGGTTAGTTGCCCTCAAATCACTTTCGACTATAAAAAGGTCACTAGCCCTTTGAATTTCCAATCGAATGAGCCTTTTTTTAAGAGGGCTGGGGGGAAGGGGTTGTCATCCTCAAATACCTAATTTCCAGAACTTTCAACTACGTTGAAAAAAATTGCTATATCAAAATTTTGATTAGATGCGTTTGGGGAAATGTTGGGCATGAAAGGGGTGTTAGTTGCCTTCGACTATTAAAAAGGGCACGAGCCACTCCTATTTCCAATCGAATGAGCCCTTTTCGAAGTTTCTACGACAACTCCTTCGATACGAAGTACCCTGGTCTGCAAAAAAAATAATACAGTGCGCCAACATCATTCTTTACTTAGGCAGCGCGATTGCACTGCCTATGATTTATTATTAAGGAGAGGAGGTAGATCTTTGTGTAGGGGGTGGTAGGATAACAAAATGAGTAAGTTTCAATGACGTAAGCATTTCTCAGGGGTAATTATATCAAACCAAGGGTCCTAAAAGTTAGGGAGAGGGCTCATGGAAAAAAAAAAGTTCAAGTAACCAATGCTGGGACAATAATAACCCCTTCCCCTGTCACAGGATCTAAAATAAAGGCATACACTGAAAAGATACGTGGGAACAAAAAAGAATTGGACAAGAAGTCTCAAAACCCGTTTAGCTTTCATCTGGGGCTTAGAAAATTAGGCCACTGAAACGTAATCCTTTTGGTATCTTAATCCCTTCCCTGCACAACAATCTACCACCCCTTATTAATAACAGACCACTGCATTGTTGAGCAAATCACTTCACGTCAATAAAGGATCATAGGCAGCTAGCGCTGCCTAAGTAACGAACGATTGGGCACAATGTGTGTTTTTTTTTCTCCATACCCGGGCACTTCGTATCGAAGGAGTTGTCGTAGAAAGCTCGAAAAGGGCTCATTCGATTGGAAATTGGAGTGGCTAGTGCCCTTTTTGACGATCGAAAGTGATAGGAGGGCAACTAGCCCCCCACGCCCATCATTTCCCCAAAAATATCCAATCAAAGTTTTGAGATAGCCATTTTGTTCACTCAATTGGAAATTGGAGTGGCTAGTGCCCTTTTTAATAGTCAAAAGTGATTGGAGGGCAACTCTCCCCCCCCCCTCCACGCCCATCATTCCCCCAAAAACATCCAATCAAAATTTTGAGATACCCATTTTGTTCAGCGTAGTTGATTTCCAGTTATAAAATATGTTTTTGAGGAGGACACTCCCCCACAACCCTCAGGATATGGGTTTTAAGCTATGCCCTAGGGGCATATAAGGTTTTTATAAAAGGCGTCGTCGTATAAACTTCAAAACAGGCACATTCGATTGGAAATTGGAGTGGCTAGTGCCCTTTTTAATAGTCGAAAGTGCAACTAGTCCCCCCCCCACACCCATCCTTCCCACAAACACATCCAATCAAAATTTTGGGATAGCCATTTTGTTCAGCATAGTTGATTTCCAGATAGAAAATATTTTTTTGAGGAGGACACTCCCCCACAACCCTCGGGGCAAGGGTTTTAAGTTATACCCTGGGGGCATATAGTTTTTATTGAAAGCGTTGGTATAGAAACTTCAAAAGGGCTCATTCAATTGGAAATTGAAAGGGCTAGTGCCTTTTTTAACAGTTGAAAGTGATTGGAGAGCGACTAAAGCCCCTTTCACACCCACCATTTTCCCAAACACATCCAATCAAAATTTTGAGATATCCATTTTGTTCAGCGTAGTTGATTTCCAGATATAAATGATGTTTTTGAGGTCAGTCCTCCTTAGGGCAAATGTTCTAAGTTATGCCCTGTGGGCATAAAAGAACGATGTTGGCACAATGTATTATTTATTAATTTTTTCCTTTAGAGCAGGGCACTTCGTATCGAAGAAGTTGACATAGAAGCTCGAAAGGCGCTCATTTAATTGGAAATTGGAGTGGCTTGTGCCCTTTTTAATAGTCAAAAGTGATTTGAAAGTGACTAACAACCGGTCCACGCCCACCATTTCCCGAAACACATCCAATCAAAATTTTGAGATAGCCATTTTGTTCAGCGTAGTTGATTTCATGATAGAAATTATGTTTTTGAGGAAAGTCCCCCTTAGGGCAAGGGTTGTAAGTTATTCCCTGGGAGCATATAAGGTTTTTTATTGTAGGCGTTGTCGTAGAAACTTTAAAATAGGCTCATTCAATTGGAAATTCAAAGGGCTAGCGCCCTTTTAAACAGTCGAAAGTGATTACAGGGCAACTACCCCGCCTCTCACGCCCACCTTTTCCCCAAATACATCTAATGAAAACTTTAAGATAACCATTTTATTCAACGTAGTTTTAAATTTTAAAAATGATGACTTCGAGGATAACAAACCGCCCACAGCTCTCAGGGCAAGAGTTGTAAGTTATGCCCAGGGGGCATATAAGGTATTTATGTAACACGTTGTCGTACAAAATTCAAAAAGGGCTCATTCGTTCCACATCCAATCAAAATTTTTGAGATAGCTATTTTGTTCAGCGTAGTTGATTTCCAGATAGAAAATATGTTTTTGAGGAGGACACTCCCCCACAGCCCTCAGGGCAAGGATTTTAAGTTATGCCCTGGGGGTATATAAGGTTTTTAAAGAAGGTGTTGTTGTAGAAACTTCAAAAAAAGCTCATTCGATTGGAAATTCAAAGGGCTAGTGCCCTTTTTAATAGTCGAAAGTGTTTGGAGGGCAGCTAGCCCCCCCCCCCCCCACGCCCATCATTCCCACAAAAAATTTCAATAAAAATTTTGAAATAGCCATTTTGTTAAAAGCGTAGTTGATTTCCAGATAAAAATATGTTTTTGAGGAGGACACTCCCCCAGGGCCCTCAGGGCAAGGGTTTTAAGTTATCCCCTTGGGGCATATTAGATGGCGTTGTTTTTATAGAAGGCGTTGTCATAGAAACTTCAAAACAGGCTCAATCGATTGGAAATTCAAGGGCTAGTGCCCTTTTTAATAGTCGAAAGTGATTGGAGGGCAACTAGCCCCCCCCCATGCCCATCATTCCCACAAAAAATTTTAATAAAAATTTTGAAATAGCCATTTTGTTCAGCGTAGTTGATTTCTAGATAGAAAATATATATTTGAGGAGGACACTCCCCCACAGCCCTCAGGGACAGGGTTTTAAGTTATGCCCTGGGGGCATATAAGGTTCTTTATAGAAGGCGTTGTCGTAGAAACTTCAAAAAGGGCTCATTCCGTTGGAAATTCAAAGGGCTAGTGCCCTTTTTATTAGTCGAAAGTGATTGGACGGCAACTAGCCCCCCCCCCACGCCCATCATTCCCCCAAACATATCCAATCAAAATTTTTAGATAGCCATTTTATTCAACGTAGTTGAGGATGACAACCCCTCCCCCCACAGCCCTCAGGGCATATAAACTTTTTATTGAAAGCGTTGTCGTAGAAACTTCAAAAGGGCTCATTCAATTGGAAATTAAAAGGGCTAGTGCCTTTTTTAATAGTTGAAAGTGATTGGATAACGACTAACGCTCCTCTCACGCCCACCATTTTCCACAACACATCCAAGCAAAATTTGAGATATCCATTTTATTCAACGTAGTTGAACGTTCTGGAAATTAGGTCTCTTAGGAAGATAACCCCTTCAGAGCACTCAGTATAAGGGTTGTAAGTTGTGGCCTGGGGGCAAATGAGGTTTATATAGAAAGTTATTGTATAAATCATAGGCAGCGCGATCCCGCTGCCTAGGTAAAGAACGGGGACACTCGAGACGAGAAAAGGAACGGGGATTAAGTAAAAAGGAAGACACTCCCCCACAACCATCTTACCAAATGTTTCAAGTTATTCCCCGGGGGCATATAAAAATGATGTTGGCACAATGTATTATTTATTAATTTTTCCCTTTAGAGTAGGGCACTTTGTATCAAAGAAGTTATCGTAGAAGTTGTCGTTGAAAAACTTATTTTCTGAAAAAAGTTTTTTTAATTAATTAAAATAAACGCCAAAAACATTCGATAAGAACGGAGTTGTCACCTTGCAGCACCCTTGTTGAAATTACCCACATTTTTCCACGGAAAAATCTTGTCGGACAATTTGATCCTCGCTGACAGGAAATTCTTCCCAAAAATGTTCTCCCCGCTGAAAATTCTTCCACGCAATCCCCCCCCTCCCCCCCTGCCGAAAACTCCCTTGCGAAAATGTCTGTAAGTTTCCCAATAACAAATACTATCTGTAAGCAGTAGACAGACTACACTATTAAACTTCTACAATGAAGTTCTCAGTAGGGTAAAAGATACCATTTCTGCTGCCTGTATAGGAATCTCCATGTTATTTGCTTGCCTTACGTTCCTTGGCACCTTTCCAGAGAATGTACTTATAGATTTGCTTGCCTTATGTTCCTTGGTGTCTTTCCAGAGAATGTACTTATGGATTTGGGTGGATTATGTTCCCTCCCATGCTATTCTATGTTCCCTCCCATGTTATTCTAAGGGCTGATGTTCCCTCACATGCTATTTTAAGCGCTATGTCCCTTCCATTGTTATTCAATGGGACCTCTACACGTGATTAAACACGTTATGAAACTATGTGCTATTTGCTTATGTCCCGTTGGTACCATTCCATGTGCGGGGGGATTCCCCGCACAAATTTGTTTCAACTCCAAGTTTTTTCAACCAGACTGGTTTTTTGAAAGCATAGTGTGTACATGTGTGTAGGCAACCAATCAGAGACAACCGAAATATTTACTCCTCTCTCTCTATCTCAGACAATTTTTGTTGTTTCTAGCTCAGTTTCATTGTGGCAGTGAGAGTGTTAACACATGAAAAAATGTTCCATACATGCCCACTATGTATGTATACACTGGGCAGCTGGTCATCATGTGAGAATTGTACAATGATTTATTAGTATGATGAAAAGTGTAGATTATGTAACCCGTGTAAATTGCATAAAGGATAAGCTGTACAAATTAAAGGTTGTAATTCCTGTCTTGAAGAGGTGTGTGACTCTCATCCGAAAGGCCACCTATGCTCCAATTGTCATTATGATAAATGTAATCAGTGGGAGAGTACATATCCCGGTACGATTGGAAAGAATCCTAACCGTGATTTTAGTTTATTGCTAAGAGATTGGTTTCGTCGTGGTTTTAGATTGTTCTGGGAGGTGGAACCGGGTCAGCGATTCAACTGTTGGAACAACAAAAGAATTTGGTTTCTACGTCATCGTTGTGAAGACAGTGGGTGTTACGATTATAAGCCCACTGATTTTTATTTGGCTGCGATGGAATGTGATTCGCTGCTTGAGGACACTATTTGTGACATTACTTCAAATAGACAAATTGAAACATGCGAATTCTATAGAATGAATGAGAATAGTATCATTGACTATACAAAGAGATATGAGAAGAGTGAAGTTAAACTCTACTCTAGAAAATGTGACCCTGCCATTGCACTTCATCAGGATCAGTACCCTGTGAATTCAGATAATTTACCTGCACTAGTTGTTGTCGACAAATACTTATACCTACTAGAAGATGAAATCTAAAGAGTAGAAAAGTCGTTTTATCATGTATATAAATTTTTATGAATGAACAATTTAACATACATTTTTAGAACATTTTATTAGTAGGGCACTAAAATCAATATTAAATACACTTGTAAGTATATTTTCCACTAGAAGGTCGTTTAATCGAGGTAAGTCAACGTAGATGTCGAGAAATTGCTTGAAGGTCTAGCCACGACATCTGAACATGAAAAAGAGCAGTTCATGAAAGCAACAAGTCTTAGTCGCTAAGTCCTATACTTTTTGTTGATTTCGAATAATGCTTTCCCCCATGCCTTCAATAAAGCTGCTGTTCTATGGCGCGTAGAATTTATATGATAGACCAAGATGGTCAAAAAATTCGATATTCTTTGCTCTTTGAAAGATGCTTAGCCCGTCTTCAAATTCGAAGGACAGCTATTAACAGTGATTTATTTATTGTTAACACTTTGAATTCTGTCAATGAATTCTGAAGGTATGCATTAGGAGTTTTACTGATATATGTATAGATCCATACTAAATACGTTGATTATTTGGTTTGTGTTCATGGTGCTAAGTCTAGTAGAACACTGCCGTCGGGTGTGATTTCCCAATAGGTTTCAAATTGACTCATTGATATTAGCGTGATACTCTCAATCAAAGCATCAGCAAATGTACACTCTAAACGTACATTTCCTATTCGTACTATGCTCATATCCTGAGTCCCCGACAAGTCCAAAACAAGTACCACATGATTTTTTGAAAAATTTTCTATAATTTCGTCTGAAAAATAGGAGTTCACACTTAATAAGTTCTATTAAGAGCTATTTTTATGGAAATGGTTCATTTTTGAACCAAAACTACGCTTTTTTGACTGAAGATATACATTATAATCAGAGAAATGTGTTTTGATAGTATTTTCTATAGTCTCGTTTGAAAAAATTGGAGTTCATACTTAAACAATTCTATTAAGAGCTATTGCTATGGAAATGACTTATTTTTTAATCGAAACTATGCTTTTCTGACTGAAGATACACATTTGAATCAGAAAATGTGAAAATGTACACAATTGAAACAGAAAAGTGTGTTTTGACCGTATTTTCTATAATTTCGTCTGAAAAATAGGAGTTCACACTTAAAAAGTTCTATTAAGAGCTATTTTAAAGTAATGGTTCATTTTTGAACCAAAACTACGCTGCTTCACTATAAATAAGGCTATTGTGGATTTCTGAACTTTCTAGGGCGGGGGTAAGTATTTAGTTTAAATAATTCTAGGAGGAATTGATTTTTGTGGGTGGTACGGAAAAATGGTACGTGTTAAATATTCGGGTAAACATTCGACTATAAATAAGGCTATTGTCTCTTTCTTAACTTTCTGTGAGAGGCGGGGGTAAGTATTTAGTTTAAATAATTCTAGGAGGAATTGAGTTTTGTGGCTGATGCGGAAAAAATGGTACGTGTGGGGTAAATTAAGTTTTGAGGGGGGTAAAAATGGTAGTTATTTAGTACCCGGTAAACAGCTTGAAATGCTTGAAATGCTTTATTAGAAATAGTTTATTGCTAATGATACCTCCTCGACCGATATTTTTTTATTGTATTTTATAGCTATTAGCCAAACAATTCTCAGCGTTTCTCATACCAACTAGTGAATATTTATCGGGGTTTTATTTATTCTGTTCGATTATTTTTAGTTTACGACAATATAATTAAATCATTATTTTATTACAACTTAACTTGTAGGAATAGACCTTCTAGAATATGGATTCATTCTCTCGACTAAAGCAGTTTATTCAGGTATAATGGTGAACAAAAGACTATAATTTCTCCTTATTCTTCTTCTTCTTCATTTTATCTAGCTAAAAGTTGCCTTGTGTCTGTCACCCCAACCAGTAAATATTTATCGGGATTTTATTTTTCTCCGTTCAATTATTTTCAGTGTAATCCAATATAAAGCTAGGGTGAGTAAAAATGGTAGTTATTTAGTACCCAGTAAACAGGTGACTTGATATGCTTCATTAGAAGTAGCTTATTGCTAGTGATACCTCCTCGACGTATATTTATATGGATCTAACAATTGCACTCTATGCTTACCCAGAGACACGATGTGGCTTACCCACTATTGCTCTATTACCGGTTATCGACACTATCTAGTTTATTGTATGTATTAAGTAAGTATTTCTTACGCAGTGGAACGATAAAAACGTAAGTAATATCTCTAAAAAAGTGAAGATGAAGCATTTTAAGAAAGTTTGTTCACATGATAGTGTTATTGTAGCATTGAATGCTGACAAGGAGAAGTATATAAACTATGAAATAAGTACAAGTGGTAGCACTATCGGAAACGTATACGTACATTTTCATGACAGTAAGGAATTGAATTTCTTGGAGTACCAAAAAAATTCAACTCTTATGATGGTGGATATTCGAGATTGAGATCTCCTGAGATGATTACACTCAAAGAGAATGCCAACATAAAAATAATAATTGATAAAGAGGGGCATCTTCTTGCTAGTGCTTGTGGTAACATGTTACCCAGTGTTAAACCATATCGTCAGCTTTCGGGTATTAGCATTCAAATGAAAGCAAAGACGAAAAGAAAGACCTACTCTTCAACTAATATGATAAACCATATCCTGTCTACGTGCCGGAACTGTTACCTGTGTAAAAATAGTGTGATAATAGACAGTGAAATTTCTAGAAAAATAAAAAGTGCGTTGTCAGAAAATATAACTAATGAAAATAAAGATGAATCAATGAAAAACAAAGTACCAGAAAACGTTGCTTCCACTGATCAAACAGTCAATTAGTCAAATAACACCAAAGATAAAAAGTATATTGATCCTGTCTATGACACACCTATAAAAATTAACCGCGCGCGCACGTAACCTCGTCTAAATTAACCTTAAAAAATGAAATAAAGCTATGTCGACTTTGCATGTTGATTTCATGACATTATTTTAGGTTTTTTTTTTTCTTGTCCCAAACTATTTTTTTATCATGAACCGTTTAGAGACCAATTTGATCTGTACACAATGAAAATTGTTTGTGATAAAGAGAAAAAAAAGAATTGTCCTGTTTTGACATTGACATTAGCTAGTTTAATTGTGCTAGCTTGCACACACACAGACGCACACAGACGCACACACACACACACACACACACACACACACACACACACACACACACACACACACAAACACACACACACACACACACACACAGACACATTGGTACTTACTTACAATTTTTTCATAATTTTTTGAATGAAATTTCTTCATTGTGTATCCAATAGGTGAAAAAATAGAGTTTATTTCTTACTTGCAATTTTATCATGATTTCTTGAATTAAATATCTGTATTGTGTCCAGGAATCGAATTCAAGAAAGCGATTGCTGCTTACTTACAATGTCTTCACAATTTAATGAAAAGAATAGAACTATTCTAAATAATAAAGACGGGTTAAGTTTAAATATATTTATTGCTTAAACGTATTAACAGATTTTTTGAGAGAAAAAAAAACAACACATGTTTACATAAAAATAGTACTTAGAGTTCACTCTTAAACATCCAGAAACGATGGTTCCATGATATAGAATAGTTTTTACCATATCTTATGGATTTATCACGATCAGGTATGTCCTTAGGTATCCACTGCGCGAAGAACCTAACCTCGTCTTCAGGACGGTGATAACCCCCTTCAAATTTAGGACACTTAAACTCTTCTAGATTGAAAAGTGGAATCCTAGGGTCACACTTTTGAATTAATACTTTATCTGTAGATACATTGCCCTTTACGTAGAGTGCTTCAACCCTGAAAAAGCTGCAAATTTGACTGACTTCCTCCTGAACATTTCTCAGTTCCTGACCAGCATTATTAAGTGGTGTAATCACTCTATCGTAGAATCCCAGTCTGTTTATATGACGTAATGTAATACTCCAGAAGCTTTTATCATACTCAAACATGTTATAGTTCACTATCCAATGATAACAGTCAATTTCTTCGAGTTCCATAGACATTAATAAAAATGCACATTCGAATATAACACCACAAGATGATTTTTTCAAACCGATAAATTCTGTGTCATACAGTCCTATCATCTTGGAAGCTATTAATGTAGTTGTTAAGTAGAAAAATACTTCATCAAACTTTTATACCTTTACTCAAGGTTGAATGGAGTTATGGCTAGGGGGATGAGTCCTAAAACCATCTGAATTCATTGCGGGGAGGAGTCATAGAACTCTCGGTATCTATTGCATGCAAATGATGTCTGGAAATTACAAATTTTTTTTTATAATATCTGTGTTGTGTATCCATGAGTTGAATTCAAGAAAGAGTTTGCTACTTGCTTACTTACAATTTTTTCATAATGAGAAATCCGACAATGGATGATGTTAGAGAATTTATTCATTCTAATAGATAGATTTTGTCAATGTTATCTGACGTATCCGACATATGATATCGATAAAGAATGTTAATAAAGAATTTGTTCAATTTGATACTTAAATTATGTCAGTGTTATCAAATGTATCTGTCAAAAGACATCGATAAAGAACTTATTCACTCTGATACTTTGATTTTGTCAATGCTATCCCAAGTATCTGTCAATGGATGTTGATAGAGAATTTATTCATTCTTATACTTAGATTTTCTCTATGTTAACCTATCTATCCGATGAATGATGTATGTAAAATCCTTTTTTTACATCTCCGATGTTTTAATAGATATACTAAACGTTCGATATGCTAGCTTACTCTATAAATAATGAACACATAACAATGTAAGGCATAATATATTTTTAATTAAATAATGTCATTTAGAAAATTACTAGAAAAAATATATATTAATATCATTATTAATATCAATGAACAACTTTGGACATTTTGAATCTGTTCCATAAAATGGTTCACCATATTATCTCTTGATACTATAGCTATTATCTTCTCTTAGTTCGTAATCAGTAGAATAATCATATTCCATTTTGACTCATACACAATTTTTACAGGTGTGTCATCGACAGGCTCAATATGCTTTTCGTCTTTGGTATTATTTGGTTCATTGACTGTTTGATCAATGGCAGTAACGTTTGCTGGTACTTTGTTTTTCATTGATTCATCTTTATATTCCCTAGTTATATTTTCTGCCAATGCCCTCTTTATTTTTCTAGCAATTTCACTGTCTATTATCACACTATTTTTACACAGGTATTCCGGCACGTAGACAGGATATGGTTTATGATATTAGTAGAAGAGTAGGTCTTTCTTTTCGTCTTTGCTTTCATTTGAATGTTAAGACCCGAAAGCTGACGATATGGTTTAACACAGGGCAACACTTTACCACAAGCACTAGCGAGAAGATACCCCTCTTTATCAATTGTTATTTTTATGTTGGCATTCTCTTTGAGTGCAATCATCTTAGTAGATCTCAATCTCGCACATCCACCTTCATAAAATTTGAATTTTTTGGTACTCCAAAGAAATTCAATTCCTTACTGTCATGACAATGCACGCATACGTTTCCGATAGTGCTACAACTTGTACTTATTTCAAAGTTTAAATACATCTCCTTGTCGGCATTCAATGCTATAATAACACTATCATGTGAACACACTTTCTTAAAATGCTTCATCTTCACTTTTTTAGAGATACTAGTTATGTGTTTATCGTTCCACTGTGTAAAAAATACTGATTTAATACATGCAATAAAGTAAGTAGTGTCGATAACCGGCCATAGAGCAATAGTGGGAAAGCCACATCGTGTCTCTGGGCAAGCATAGAGTACAATTGTTAGAGCCATAAAAATATCTGTCGAGGAGGTATCATTAACAATAACCTACTTCTAATGAAGCATATCAAGTCACCTGTTTACCGGGTACTAAATAACTACTTCTAGTCACCATTATAAATGAATAGAGCTATTTATAAGACGTAACGAATTCTTGTTATATATTTTCTCGTTCTAAAGGTTAATTTAGAGTAAATTAATGTTGCAACTATATAGGCGAGCACTGAAAAGAGTCGAACGGAAAAAATAAAACCCCGAAATAAATTCGCAATTGGGTGTAACAAACACTGAGCAATGCTCGGCTAATAGCTATAAAATACAATAAAAAAATATCTGTTGAGGAGGCATCATTAGCAATAAACTATTTCTAATAAAGCATTTCAAGTCACCTGTTTACCGGGTACTAAATAACTACCATTTTTACCCCCCTCAAAACTTAATTTACCCCAGACGTACCATTTTTTCCACACCAGCAACAAAACTCAATTCCTCCTGGAATTATTTAAACTAAATACTTACTCCCGCCTCTCACAGTAAGTTCAGAAAGACACAAGAGCCTTATTTATAGTCAAATATTTACCCGAATATTTAACACGTACCATTTTTCCTTACCACCCACAAAAATAAATTCCTCCTAGAATTATTTAAACTAAATACTTACCCCCGCCCTAGAAAGTTCGGAAAAACACAATAGCCTTATTTATAGTGAAGCAGCGTAGTTTTGGTTCAAAAATGAACCATTTCCATAAAAATAGCTCTTAATAGAACTTTTTAAGTGTGAACTCCTATTTTTCAGACGAAATTATAGAGAATACGGTCAATACACACTTTTCTGTTTCAATTTTGTACATTTTCACATTTTATATTCAAATGTGTATCTTCAGTCAGAAAAGTGTAGTTTCGATTCAAAAATGAGTCATTTCCATAGCAATAGCTCTTAATAGAATTGTTTAAGTATGAACTCATATTTTTTCCAACGAGACTATAGAGAATACTATCAAAACACATTTCTCTGATTATAATATATATCTTCAGTCAGAAATGCGTAGTTTTGGTTCAAAAATGAACCATTTCCATAAAAATAGCTCTTAATAGAATTTTTTAACTGTGAACTCCTATTTTTCAGACGTAATTATAGAAAATATTTCAAAAAATCATGGGGTAATTGTTTTGGACTTGTCGGGGACTCAGGATATGAGCATAGTACGAACAGGAAATGTACGTTTAGAGTATACATTTGCCGATGCTTTGACTGAGAGTATCACGCTAATATCACTGAGTCAATTTGAAACCTATTGGGAAATCACAACCGACGGTAGTGTTCTACTAGACTTAGCAACATGAACGCAAACCAAATAATCAACGTATTTAGTATGGATCCATACATGTTCCAGTACAAGTCCTACTGCATACCTTCGGACTTCATTGAAAAAATTCCAAGAGTTAACAATACCTTAATCATTGTTAATAGCAGTCCATCGACTTTGAAGACGGGTCATTGGCTCAGCATCTTTCAAACAGCGACGAATATTGAATTTTACGATCCTCTTGGTCTATCATAGAAATTATAAACGCCATACATCAGTAGATTTATTGAAGGCAGTGGGAAAACCATTATTCGAAATCAACGAAGAGTACAGGATTTAACGACTAAGACATGTGGTTTTCATGCATTACTTTTTTTCATGTTCAGATGTCGTGGCTACACCTACAAACAGTTTCTCAACATCTACGTTGACTTACCTCGATTGAACGACTTTCTAGTGGAAAATATACTTACAAGCGTATTTAATAATGATTTTAGTGCCCTACGAATAAAATTTTCTAAAAATGTATGTGAAATTGTTTATTAATAAAAATTTATATAAATGATAAAAAGACTTTTCTACTCTTTAGATTTCATCTTTTACTAGGTTTAGGTATTTGTTGACAACAACTAGTGCAGGTAGATTATCTGAATTCAAAGTGTACTGATCCTGATGAAGTGCAATGTCAGGGTCACATTTTCTACAGTAGAGTTTAGCTTTACTCTTCTCATATCTCTTTCTATAGTCAATGATACTATTCTCATTCATTTTATAGAATTCGCATGTTTCAATTCGTCTATTTGAAGTAATGTCACAAATAGTGTCTTCAAGCAGCGAATCACATTCCATCGCAGCCAAATAAAAATCAGTGGGCTTATAATCGTAACACCCACTGTCTTCACAACGATGACGTAGAAACCAAATTCTTTTGTTGTTCCAACAGTTGAATCGCTGACCCGGTTCCTCCTCCCATAACAATCTAAAACCACGACGATACCAATCTCGTAGCAATAAACTAAAATCACGGTTAGGATTCTTTCCAATCATACCGGGATATGTATTCTCCCACTGATTACATTTATCATAACGACAATTGGAGCATAGGTGGCCTCTAGGATGAGCCACACACCTCTTCAAGACAGGAATTACAACCTTTAATTTGTACAGCATATCATTTATGCAATTTACACGGGTTGCATAATCTACACTTTTCCTCATACTCATCAATCATTGTGCAATTCTCACATGATGACCAGCTGCCCAGTGTGTACATACATAGCGGACATGTATGGAACATTTTTTCATGTGTTGACACTCTCACTGCCACAATGAAACTGAGCTAGCAACAACAAAAATTGTCTGAGATAGAGAGAGAGGAGTAAATATCTCGGTTGTCTCTGATTGGCTGCCTACACACATGTACACACTATGCTTTCAAAAAACCAGTCTGGTTGAAAAAAACTTGGAGTTGAAACAAATTTGTGCGGGGAATCCCCCCGTTCATACTGTTATCTTTTTTGCAATGTTTAGGAACAGGCGGGGAATCCCCACTCGTTTGGAATGGTACCAACGGGACATAAGCAAATAGCACATAGTTTCATAACGTGTTTAATCACGTTTAGAGGTCCCATTGAATAACAATGGAAGGGACATAGCGCTTAAAATAGCATGGGAGGGAACATAAGCCCTTAGAATAACATGGGAGGGAACATAGAATAGCATGGGAGGGAACATAATCCACCCAAATCCATTAGAACATGCTCTGGAAAGACACCAAGGAACATAAGGCAAGCAAATCCATAAGTACATTCTCTGGAAAGGCGCCAAGGAACGTAAGGCAAGCAAATAACATGGAGATTCCTATACAGGCTGCAGAAATGGTACCTCTTACCCTACTGTTCTCTGATTTTTTATAGTTAAGGAGGGAGGGAGATGCCTCAAAGGGAGCGTTTTATTGCCAAAAGATCCCAGCTCTCATTGAGCCTTCAGATAAACTAAATTTAAAAAAGCAAGTTTTTCAACTGAAAGTAAGGAGCAACATTAAAACTCAAAATGAGCAGAAATTTTTCCCTTTATGAAGTGTTTGCCCTTCTTCTCAATACCTTGCTCTTTACACTAGAGTTCTGAGCATTTTTAGAAGAGGTTTCTAGTCTAATAGAAAGGCCCTTGGTTTTTAAAAGCTGTTCTTAAGAAATTGGAACAAACAGGTCAACTTTAGAGTAAAGAGCCAGATACTGAGAAGAGGGGCCACCCCCCCATAAACAGAATAATATTTGTTCGTTAGAGACACCCTCCCATGGCCATTTTTTCTAGAAAATAGCCCCCCCCCCGAGGGGGGTTAGTTGCCCGCCAATCTTTCAGATCACTAAAAAAAGGGCACTAGAAGTTTTAATTTCTGCTCAAATACTCTCTACCGATCTCCTATGACCATTATTTCGATACGATCAACTCTGGAAAAAATAAATAAATAAAATAAACACGCATCCGTTACCGGTATGTTTCTTCTGGCAAAAAAAAATAAAAAAATACAAAACTACATTTTGCCATATAGGAGCTTGAAACTTCTACAATAGGGGTCTCTGGTACGCTAAATCTGATTGTGGGATTTTAAGATTCCTTGACTTTTAAGAGATTTTTTACCCCCTTTTTCGAAAATCATGAAAATTTTCTCAGGCTCATAACTTTGGATGGGTAGCAGTAAAAAAAAAAAATTATTATTTAAGGTTAATAATAATTTCTTGATAAATTCTTGAATATATATTTGAAATCAGCATGATAAGGCAATTCTTTTGGTGTGTGCATTGATATCAAAATTCTGTTTTTCAGACTTTTGGTTACTATTGGAGCCGAGTCGCTCCTCACTGACAACACGAATAGTTTGATACAGAATTAGTTCTAAGGGAGAGACGAGGGAAGGGGGGAGGTAGAGATTGACGTATAAATCCCAAGGGCCGTAACCAGGAATTTTTTTGGGTGAGTTGTTTTTCCATGGGTGGGGGGTGTACAAAATGAAAAAAAAAACACATCAGAATGTGAAATTGATATTTAATCCCTCTTGATTTCTGGGATTTTTTTATTCTACGCTGTTATTATTAAAATAAAGAGTAAGATTAGCATCTTTATATTTCTTTATAGCCGTCAACGAAGCAGTCAAGCCGTAATAAAACAAACCCCATTAGGAATAGACTTCCGCATGTCAAATTAGACCAACCTGTTTGTCAAAGTTGCGATAGATAAAGGGTCTTGACAAAATTGGGCGTAGGCTTTGAAAAAACAAAGGAGACATAACACTTTCTTATGAAGTAAAAAAGTCAATAGGGCCGTTTTTTCACTCATCAATGTGCTATGATTGTCAGAAAACGCTTAAATTTGAAATCTTTGAACTAAGATCTTACATCTTTAGTCGTTTTTGTGCAAACGTCTTTCATCATTCTGCTCTGATCAGCGGTCTGAGAACAATGATAAGTAGGCCCGTTTTTTAGCACTAAGATCTTACACCTAAGATCTTACATCTTTCTGCAAAGATTATCGTTTTTTAACTCATCTTTGTTCTAACATCTTACGGCTCACTGATATTAGCAAAAAGTGTGAAGACCGCCACTGTTTCGCCATATAGAACAATGATGAGAGAACTTTGATGATCTACTCATCATTGTTCTCAGACCACTGATCAGAGCAGAATGATGAAAGACGTTTGCACAAAAACGACCAAAGATGTAAGATCTTTGTTCAAAGATTTCACTTTTAAGCGTTTTCTGACAAAAGATGTAAGATCTTAGCACATTGATGAGATCTTCACATGTTTTGCTAACATCAGTGAGCTGTAAGATCTTTGAACAAAGATAAGTTAAAACGATAATCTTTACAGAAAGACGCAAGATCTTAGATGTAAGATCTTAGTGCTTAAAAAAAACCGCCCTAATATCTTGTTTAAAAATACATATAAAAACTATTAAAGTGATTAGTGCTATGTACGAGAATAACACTGCTGTGGTTAAGGTAGGAAATGAGGTTAGTAGCTGGTTTTGTATTAAATCAGGAGTTAAGCAGGGTTGTGTTCTATCCCTCTTTATATGGATCATTTTGATTGACTTTGTATTAAGGAGCACAGGAAAGGCAATGGAAGACCACGGAATCAAATGGGGAGGAAAAAGTCTCCTAGACTTAGATTATGCTGATGATTTAAGCAATCTAGATGAAACAGTAAGCAAAATGAATGAAGTTTTCGAGGTTTTGTAAGTTCAAGCTGCTAGAATAGGCTTAAAAATTAATGTTAAAAAGACAATGTCACTAAGGTTAGGATTAAGTCAAGATTAAAAGGTGACGTTGAGTAATGAAACGATTGATCTGGTGGACAGCTTCACTTACCTTGGTAGTATTATTAGTAAAGATGGTGGGAGCAGTGAAGATGTCAAAAGTAGAATAGCCAAAGCTCATGGGTTTTTTTTCGCAGTTAAAAAAAAGTCTGGAAGAATAGGCAGATAAGTCTGCAAACCAAGATTAGAATATTAGAAGCTACAGTGATGACAGGGGTCAAATATGGCTCTGAAGCATGGGCGCTCCGAAAAGCGGATGAAGATTTGCTAGATGTTTTCCAGAGAAATTGCTTAAGGATTGTTCTGGTAACCGGCTGACTGACCGTATTTCAAACAATAGGCTATACGATAAACGTGGTTCAAGGCCGCTCTCTAGGACTATGATAAAAGAAAGGTTGAGGAGGCTAGGGCACATTTTGCGGATGAAGGATGACAGATTGTCAAAGATTGTTCTTTTTGGCCAACCGTCTAGGGATTAATGGAACGCAGGTCGTCTCCGTCTGGGGTGGGAGGACGTCATAAAGAAAGATTTAAAGGAAATGGGAACTTCGTGGGCGGGTGTAATAAGGGAGGCTTTGAATAGATTGGGGTGGAGGAGGAGCGTACGTAGCTGTGTTGGCCTCAGGAGGCTTGGTGCTGCGGTCAGTCGTTAGTAGTAGTAGTGTTAAGGTTTTACCTGACATTATGTATCTCTGTTGCTTCTTGCGAGAGTTTTTCTAAACTCAAGCATATTAAATGTTATTTCAGATCTAATATGAGCCAAGCTCGACTGTCGAGCTTAGCCATGCTATCTATTGTAAACAGTGTAGCAAAAAAGATATTTCTATGTTTGCAGAAAACAAAGTTAGGAAGAAGAGGTTCTGAATGAAAACATGGGTTTTAAATGCAGTACATTTTGTTAAATTCGTGCAGATAAAAAAATATATATACATATATATATATATATATATATATATATATATATATATATATATATATATATATATATATATATATATATATATATATATATATATATATATATATATATATATATATATATATATATATATATATATATATATATATATATATATATATATATATATATATATATATATATATATATATATATATATATATATATATATATATATATATATATATATATATATATATATCATTCAATCACTTGGTTGTTTGAAGTCAATGTACAAAAAAAACATGGTAAGGCGAATGGTACCAAGTTAAACTTTCCTGTCCTGTTGAACTAAATAAAAACACTATGTGCTTTCAGGTTGTTAACAGAGCGTATCTGGAACATCCCTGTGACGGCTAAGGCTATTAAGTTGAAACTTTCAGTGTATGTAAAGGAGGATATCGAGCTAAATCGGAAGACACTATGTCGATCCAGGGTGTCAAAACGCCACATCTGTAATATTGTAGGAAAAACTAAGAGTATTAAGTAGAAACTTTCTGAGAATGGTGAAGGTGTCCAACAAAATTAAAAGACTCTGCGTGTGTCCAGACTCTGCGTCAAATGGGCGCAATTACAATATCTTACGAACGTCAAAGGATATATTAAGTTGAGACTTTCACGGAATATTGAGGGAGCACTAAATTAAACAGAATGAAAGCAATTGACAGGATAATCAGCGACAAAATAGATAATTGGTTGCATCCCACTCCACAAAGATTGGCAATGCACAAGCAAATTTTGTACGGTGCTGGGGCTGTTAATAGAGGAATTTTTATCTTAAATTATCAGAACAGTCATTGTCCAAGTTGTGCTTGGTTCTTACCACCTGGAAATATTGTCATTGATGCACAATTTTATTACTCAGCTCAAAAAACACCACCATCTTTGCAAAACTGTACTGCATTTCACCAAAATAGACTATTTTATGCTTTCAATGCAATCAGCTTGCAAAATACAGAATTATTGCAATTATTTTTAGGCAATGTAACAGTTACCGGAAGCTAAAAAAAGTTATACAAGGTTTATTAAAAAAGATAAACACAGTTTGCACATTGAGAATTTTTAAAAGTAAAATTTTTCATGTTAACAATATATTATTGTCATGTAATCTTTATTTGCCCCAAAGTAGATGTTCTCAATGAACCACCTACCAGAAATCAGTAAGACCCTTTCTCCCAAGTTTCCAACAATTCATTAATAACTATTGACATTTAACCATTTGTGACATTTAGCCATATGACATTTGTGTCCAGACTCTGCGTCAAATGGGCGAGATTACAATATCTTACGACCGTCAAAGGATATATTAAGTTGAGACTTTCACGGAATACCAAGGGAGCACTAAATTAAACAGTGAAAAAACTGTGTTTTTTAAGTTGTAAAAAGTTTGGAAGAATGGGAAGGTGAGTCTGAAACCAAAATTACGATATTGGAGGCTAAAGTAATGAAAGTGGTTTAGTATGATTCTGTACCGTGGGCGCTTCGAAAGACCAAGGAAGATTTGCTTGATCTTTTTCAGAGACTAATTAAAAAAAACTTTTCACAAAATAAGTTTTTCAAAGAAAAGTAAAGAATTCCATTGAACAAAAAATGAGCAAAAATAAAATCAAATAATCTACCAAGCATGAAACTACCACAAATCAGCATCGATAAATAAATGAAACCCAATATTATTTGATTTATTAAAGTTATAAAATTAAAAACATTTATATTTTTCCAGTAAAGTTCAAATTATGTTCTGGCCTTGGGAAGGCTCAGGGGTTTTGAGCCCAACTTTATGTTAATTTCAACTCGTTTTGGGTTTCATTTATTTGTCGATGCTGATTTGTGGTAGTTTCATGCTTGTTAGATTATTTCATTTTATTTTCGCTCATTTTTTGTTCAATGGAATTCTTTACTTTTCTTTGAGAAACTTATTTTGTGGAAAGAGTTTTTTTTAATTAATATAATTAAAACAGTATATGTCAAATTGAACTTTGTATCTGCACCTTCCCAAAGATAACAGTAATAATAAAAAAACCCTGGGATTCTTATCTATATGATAAAGCCGCAAATGAACAGTTCGTTTAAGTAAAGAGTAAAGAAAAGACGCCAAACGAGCAGTTATTGATTTGCAGCCAATGCTACATATCTGTACAAAAATAGCCCAAATAAACTGGTCCTACATTCTTATGGAATTATTAAAGCTAAGCCTACAATCCCTGCACACCCTCACTCAGATGTGTCCAATGGCGTCTTTTCAGGGGAAGGGCAGTTGCCCCCCAATAATTTGGAGAACAATTATTATATGACCAATGCCTCTTGAATCTCTGTATATAGACCCCTCTTGCCCTCCCCCCCCCCCCAATGAAAATGCTGGTACCGAATCAGCCGAATTTCAAAAAATATTAAACATCCTAAAATAATACTTATATTTTAAAAAGGCAAAATAAAGCAATTTATTTGTCTACTGTACATTAATCCGAGATTGTTTTGTGTTTTCAGTACAGTGCTAGTTTTACAAAACTCTAAAAATATAGAGAAATCTCATGAGTCGATTTATGTCAACTAGTTCTAAAGATGCATGTTGTCCTAGGCTACAAAACAATAATTTATGTTCCTTTTAAGTCTTACCTCCCCTCTTTACTTCCACTAGAAAAGCTTTTTTTAATCAGCAAAAGAATCCATGTTTTTAATTGCCAGAATTGGTGACCCCCTTGCAATAGGAATTGGAGAGATAAAACCATTTTATGATAACGATATATACAGACAAACATACATTTAATGTAAACATTTGTTTTTAATTAAAACTCATTTTGTGCAATTGAGGCAAGATTTACGTATCCAAAGCCAGTGTATGTTTTAGTTATAGATTACAAAACACATTCTTCAAATTTCCTGTACCCCGTAAAATTATAAAATATGCGCTATGCCCTTCTGTTCTGGGAAGAACTGAGTTTCTTTTAGTTTTTGGAATAAAGTTAATTCTAGTGAACATTTTCTATTTTGTAGGCGTAAATTAGTTAGAATTATTTGTGAATAGAAGCTTCAAGGAGATAGATTGTATATCGTTTATGTCTCCAGGCTTTTCCAGGGGGTACTAATTCGCGAAAATGTAGTAAGTGCTTTGTTTCTAAAAATCTAGAGGGTAGATCTTTTTTCAATCAAAATACCACTATAGATCTTTTCACAGCCTATGAGGGGCAAAAATCTAGAACTGGGCCACTCCACCCCCTCCTCAATTGGGGCTCTCTGGGCTCTTTTGAAAGAAGAAAAATCCTAAACAATTAAATGGATAGCTAAAAGTAAATATAGTAGGTTAAATAATATTCTAAGTATTGAACGATTCTTTACCTCTCCTGGTTTAAAAATTTGGTTAACAATTCATAGGAAGGAAAACCTTCAAACAATTGAAAAACTACGGTATGTCATAGTCAAAGAACTTGACTAAATAAAAATTTCTCTTCCACTGAAAGTAAGGAACAACATTAAAACTTAGAACGAACAGAAATTATTCTTCATATGAGGGGTGCTGCCTAAAGACTAATGGAAAATAGTTTGAGGGCTTATCACAGTAACGGATTTGCCCAAATTTTGAGAGGCGCAACCGCGTAACCTAGTCTTTTGTTTGAACATCAGGATTCCTTTACCTCAGGGCCCCAGAGATGCAAGACAGATCCCTGGTTCTTAATCAAACCCTGTTTTTGGAGGGCTCATGCTCCCAGCCTAAAAATTTTATCATACGTTGGGGTTTCTTTGGACCAATGACTTACAGTTGCAAGTTTTAAGCAACTTGAAAAAAAGAAACGTTTTTAGGTCCTTTTTCTGGAAATGCAGTCTTTTTAAATTTGTGTAAACAATCTTTCAAATTCGCGTAAAATCCCCTTGATAGAGACTTACAGTTATAAGTTTCAAGCAGTTCAAAAAGACTAGCATTTTTAGCCTTTTTTTCAGGCCCCTCTCTAGGGCGTTTTTTCTTTAATGTTAAGGTTGGCCCAGGGCTTATAAATACAATTTTCAACCCATTTGGAAAAAAGATTCATGCCTTTTTTTGACCCAACTTTTTTTACGAGACAGTACTTGTTTTTCAATGTTGTTTGTGTAGTGGATATGGGCGTACGGAAGGGTGGGGAGCAACTGCCCCCCCCCCCCCTAGAACCTCAGATTTACACTAGATATGGTTGAAAAAGCAGTTGAATAAGGTTGAAGGTTAAAAAAGCAGTTGATAAAAGGTAGATGGTTGAAACAGTTGGAATAACAGAACATAGTTCAAATAAGATGCAATTATCCGCCAAGTATCCATAATTTGTTGGAAAGATTCAGCTCTAATCCAAGAAGATTGATTAATGCTGTAGCTTCTTGATGATTGAAAATTTTTGGTGATTATTTATTAATAAATATTTCATAGGTATGATAGAACTTCTTGGCAATGTAAGGTTTTGTGAACTGCCAATATAACTTCAGCCCCCACTCTTCATCACAGAATCGGCTGCCCCCCCCCCTAGAGAAGAAGCTAAGTACGCCCATGGTAATGGAGTTTTTTGGCTCAAGGACTTTCAGAGATAAAAGTTTAAACCCAATAAAAGTTCTGAGCCCATTTTTGTGGGCCTGTGCCCAAGCTTAGAATAAGTTTGTATATTGGTGTCCCCTTGGTCAAGAGTGTTACAGATAAAATTTTCAAGCGATTTGGTAAACAATCAATTTTTGTCCAATTTTCGGGCCCCATTTCTGGTTTGAACCAATATAATTTTTTTTCAATCTTGCTTGTGCATTGTCCTAACAACTTAACAATATATCTTTTAGGCGACAAAAAAAATTTTTAGAAACCTTTTCAAGCTCCATTTGGGTGGCCTGTGGCCAAGCCTAAATTACGTTCGTATATTAGGATCCCCTTGGCCAAGGGTCTTACAGATAAGTTTCTAGCCATTTGGCAAAAATCAGTTTTTTGGCCCATTATTCAGGCCCCATTTTTGGGTGAACCAATGTTTTTCATTCAGAATAAATGGTTTATGCCGATTTTGGGGGAATATGTACCTCCAATCTCAATTCATCAGTGTATATTAGGGTATCATTTTTTTGTGCTGAAAGTCCATTTTTTCAAGAATTTCAGAAATAGACTTCAAGCAATTGACAGGATAATCAGAGACAAAATAGATACTTGGTTGCAACCCACTCCACAAAGATTGGCAATGCACAAGCAAATTTTGCATGGTACTGGGGCTGTTAATAGAGGAATTTTTATCTTAAATTATCAGAACAGTCATTGTCCAAGTTGTGATGAGTTCTTACCACTTGGAAAATTTGTAATTGATGCACAATTTTATTACTCAGCTCAAAAAAACACCACCATCTTTGCAAAACTGTACTGCATTTCACCAAAATAGACTATTTTATGCTTTCAATGCAATCAGCTTGCAAAATACAGAATTACTGCACAATTATTTTTAGGCAATGTAACAGTTACCGGAAGCTAAAAAAAAAGTTATACAAGGTATATTCAAAAAAGATACACAGTTTGCACATTGAGAATTTTAAAAAGTAAAATTTTTCATGTTAACAATATATTATTGTCATGTAATCTTTATTTGCCCCAAAGTAGATTTTCTCAATGAACCACCTACCAGCAATCAGTAAGACCCTTTCTCACAAGTTTCCAACAATTCATTAATAACTAATGACATTTAGCCCCAAAAAGATATGGATTATAAAATGGTAAAATACGTATATGGATGAAAAGAAGAAATCATGCTAAGAAAACAATCCTTACTTTATAATACACTGAATACTTGTAGCTAACACATTGTGAATCCAGCTCCACTATACCCCCCCCCGCCCCGAATGTGCAAATATATAGCCCAAATTATATATTTCCCACAAAACCTCTCTTGTTTTGACCTTTGTAACCATAAATTTGAACCAATTGTGACAACAAAAACCACAAAAACAATAGTGATGCATGGCAGAATTACCTTAATTACTATAATTTGCACTTTGAAGCACAATTAAGGTCCATACTGGATCTGTTGTGCTCCATGTTGAGGATGATGTAATTTTGTAACTGTGTTTGGGCCCAGTGACATGCTGTAAGAGAGGTCTGCCTGAGAGATGTAACTTAAGCCTAATCAGTAACAGTGACTGCAAGATAGGTATGGCCTGTAATAACCATTCTTCAGCGGTGTAAAGCTGACTCCACCACACAACAACAACTTCAGATAGAGTATGCAAGATGGTTGGGTATGACAAGTAGCATCAGCCTCCAATCAAGACACTCTTATGACGAAGTTGGCATCAGAGGTTAATTGATTGGAAGGGTGGTTCCACTCATATTTCCATGACTTGTGATTCCATTCCTTGTCAAGTCTGGACTTAAAGGGCACAGGTATGAGTGCAATCACCATTTCAGCTTGAAGACTTACAGTTGTTGACATCACACTTGGAGAAAAAATGTTGCTGTGTTTGTGCATTAACTGGATGTTAACTTCAACATTTTGTAAAGAGGCAGTTATTTGGTTGGCTATTATACTTGTAGGTCAGCATCATATTACCTCAGCAGCATCTGAAAATGATTTCTGGCAGCTGCAGGTACTCCATTCTCTTGTTGTAAGGAAGATTATGTGGGCCAACTATGAGCTTTGTGGCATGCCTTTGAACTCCCTCAATTAGGTTAGTATCATTCTGATTAAAAGGGGAGATGAGACATTCACGAAAATCCAATAAAGGCCTGACTGTAGCCTTAGAAAGACTTTACAGGAGCAGCTAGTTATAGTGTGATCAATGAGACTAAGAATTGAATTTGCTCTTGAGACAGCTTGTTGTCAGTGGCCATGAAACTTTAAATGTTCATCTATTAGTACTCCTAGATCTCTTTCTTTAGGATTCATTAAAAAAAACTTTTCCACAAAATAGGTTTTTCAAAGAAAAGTAAAGAACTCCATTAAACCAAATATGAGCAAAAAATAAAATCAAATAATCTACCAAGCATGAAACTACCACAATTCAACATTAATAAATAAATGAAACCCAAAACAAGCAGAAATAATAATAAATAACCGAGTCAAACTAAAAACGAGCAGAAATTAACATAATTTGGGCGCAAAACCCCTATGCCTTCCCAAGGAAAGAACAAAATTTGCACTTTACTGAAAAAAATACAAATGAATGTGCATTGTCATTTTAATATAAATATACTTATGTTTGTTAACCAAATTTTTAATATTTTTTTATTGATTAAAGTTCTGAGAATAAAAACATTTATATTTTTTTCAGTAAAGTGCAAATTTTGTTCTGGCCTTGGGAAGGCATAGGAGTTTTGCGCCCAACTTATGTTAATTTCTGCTCGTTTTGAGTTTAACTTGGTTATTTATTGTAATTTCTGTTCGTTCTAGGTTTCATTTATTTATCGATGCTGATTTGTGGTAGTTTCACGCTTGGTAGATTATTTGATTTGATTTTTTGCTCATTTTTGGTTTAATGGAGTTTTTTACTTTTCTTTGAAAAACTTATTTAGTGGAAAAAGTTTTTTTAATTAATATCTGTTCGTTTTATATTGACATAGTATTCTCAGAGAAAAAGAAAATAATACTTGAAATCTTTTCATTTTTTACGACTTTATAGTTTGGCCTGCTATTTATACGCTGGAGAAAAAATTTCAGCCATTTTTAACAGCATACACTTTTTCACAAATCTGGACACGAATAGTACTGTTTAATTTAGTTTCATTCCTTCTCTAGTTGACCTGAAACGGAAAACTTGATACCATTTACAGAAAATCTGTTTACTTTTTTTGATAGCTTAGATACACTTACGGTATTTTGGTTTGATTAAATTTTTAGAGCAGAAGTAACCCTGAAATTTTTAACTTTACACTCCTAGTTATTTTTGGGATGCTGCTGAGATGCCTTATTGGGAACTAGCATTATCACAGTGCATTTTGGTTTAATCTTAAGGCAAGATTTAGTTTTTAAACCTAATGGGCAAATGGGAGGGTGGGCGTGGGAGGGTGGAGTGGAAGGAGGATTAGTTGCCCTCCAATTACTTTTGACTATTAAAAGGGCATCAGCCCTTTCTATTTTCAATCGAATGAGCCCTTTTCGAAGTTCCCACGACAACTCCTTCGATACGAAGTGCACTAGCCTAAACAACAACAAAATATATCGTTAATCACTTTCGACTATTAAAAAGGGTACTGGCCCTTTGAGTTTCAAATCGAATGAGCCGTTTTTCAAGTTTCTACAACAAAGATTTCAACAAAAACCTTATATGCCCCCAGGGTATAACTTATAACCCTTGCCCTGAGGGTTGTGGGGGAGTGTCCTCCTCAAAAACATATTTTCTATCTGGAAATCAACTACGCTGAACAAAATGGCTATCTCAAAATTTTTATTGGATGTGTTTGGGGGAACGATGGGCGTGGGAGGGCTATTTGCCATGCAATCACTTTTGACTATTAAAAAGGGCACTGGCCCTTTGAATTTCCAATCGAATGATCTTTTTTTGAAGTTTTTACGACAACACCTTCTATAAAAACCTTATATGCCCCCAGGGCATAACTTAAAACGCTTGCCCTGAGGGCTATGGGGGAGTATCCTCCTCAAAAACATATTTTCTATCTGGAAATCAACTACGCTGAACAAAATGGCTATCTCAAAATTTTGATTGGATGTGTTTGGGGGAATGATGGGTATGGGGGAGAGGGGCTAGTTGCCCTCCAATCACTTTCGACTATTAAAAAGGTCACTATCCCTTTGAATTTCCAATCGAATGAGCCTTTAAGTTTCTATGACAACGCCTTCTATAAAAACCTTTATGCCCCCAGGGCATAGCTTATAATCCTTGCCCTGAGGGTTGTGGGGAGAGTTTCCTCCTCAAAAATATATTTCTATCCGGAAATCTACTACGCTGAACAAAATGTTATGTCAAATTTTTGATTGGATGTGTTTGGAGGACGGCGAGGCGTGGGGGGGGGCTAGTTGCCCTCCAATCACTTTTGACTATTAAAAAGGGCACTAGAACTCTCAATTTTAATCTGAGCCCCTTTTGAATTTTCTACGACGACCCCTTCCATATGAAGTGACGACCCCTTCCTAAAGGAAAAAAAATTAATAAATAGTACATTGTGCCAACATCGTTCCTATATGCCCTCAGGGCATAACTTAAAACCCTTGCTCCGAGGGTTGTGGGGGAGTGTCCGCCTCTAAAACATATTTTCTATCTGGAAATCAACTATGATGAACAAAATGGCTATCTCAAAATTTTGATTGGATGTGTTTGGGGAAATGATGGGCGTGGGGGTAGTTGCCCTCCAACACTTTCGACTATTAAAAAGGGCACTAGCGCTTTTAATTTCCAATCAAATCAGCCTTTTTTGAAGTTTCTACGACAACGCCTTCTATAAAAATCTTATATGCCCCCAGGGCATAACTTAAAACCCTTGCCCTGAGGGTTGTGGGGGAGTGTCCTCCTTAAAAATATATTTTCTATCTGGAAATCAACTACGCTGAACAAAACGGCTATCTCAAAACTTTGATTGGATGTGTTTGGGGGAATGAAGGGCGTGGGGGCTAGTTGCCCTCCAATCACTTTCGACTATTAAAAAGGGTACTAGCCCTTCGAATTTCAATCAAATGAGCCCGTTAAGTTTCTACAACAACGCCTTCTATAAAAACCTTATATGCCCCAAGGGCATAACTTAAAACCGGTGTCCGGAGGGTAGTGGGGGAGTGTCCTCCTGAAAAACATATTTTTTATCTGGAAATCAACTCAGATGAAATAAACGGTTATGTCCAAAATTTTGATTGGATGTATTTGGGGAATGATGAGCGTGGGGGGGGGCTAGTTGACCTCCAATCACTATCGACTACTAAAAAGGGTACTAGCCCTTCGAATTTCCAATCGAATGAGCCTGTTTTGAAGTTTCTACGACAACACCTTCTATAAACCTTTTATGCCCTCAGGGCATAACTTAAACCCCTTGCCCCAAGAGTTGTGGGGGAGTGTCCTCCTCAAAAAGAAATTTTCTATCTGGAAACCAACTATGCTGAACAAAATGGCTATCTCAAAATTTTGATTGGATGTGTTGGGGGGAATGATGGGCCTGGGGGGGGGGAGGTGGGCTGGTTGCCCTCCAATCACTTTTGACTATTAAACTGGACAGTAGCCGCCCAAATTTCCAATTGAATGAGCCCTTTCCGAAGTTTCTCCGACAGCTCCTTCAATGCGAAGTGCCTTTCAAAAAAAGAAAAAAAAAACACATTGTGGCCACATCATTCTTTACTTAGGCAGCGCTAGCGCGCCGTCTATGATTAGGACTACTCTTAAGCACTGACTTTGACACTGCATTGAGATGAGACATGTTGCACTGGCAACAAGGGTTATTACTACCAAAGTGAAGGACACTGCACTTTGATATGCTGAGCTCAAGTAGTCGATCTTGTGCCCATATTTGGATTTTCAGAAGGTTACACATCAGGCTTTGTTGATTAGTGAGTCCAAGCAGCTTGGATTCATCAGTATAGAGAATGATGTTGCTTTTTATTCCATTAACCATATTGTTATAAGAGGAATATAGTAGACTACAGCCCAAAACAGTACCTTGGGGGACTCTACTTACAACATTACATGCTCTGAAGAAAACCTTCTCACCACTGGGTAAGAAGAGCCAAACCTGCCAATTCAGTAAAATTTACAAATATTGCCCACCCCCAATAAAATGAGCATTGGGATGCCCCTGGGTGGGGGAATAGTGAATTTGCAGTCAAAAATATGTTAACTACAATTATTCTGCATGTTATGAAGTGAGAATTGTTTTCTTAACACGGCTCATTCTCAGTAACCCCAATTGCAGACTTATAATAACAAATAACATTCTTACTTTATAATATGAAGAATGTATATATTAATCTGGTTATCATGTTTCCTTCATTAGGCTATTATCCACTTTATAAAAACATTTCAAATAGGGTAGAAAACCAGTATCCGATTGGAAAAAATTATTTAACCCAAAATTCCCAAACTATATAACCAAAGAGAAATTGGAAAAAATGGTGCATATCAGAGAAAAGTAAAAAATCTAAACTATGCATCAATATGGTTTTTATTATAATTATTTAAGATCAAGCACTTGAAATTATTAGTTTATTAACTTACCTACAAGGACCTCTTTTTGGAAATACCTATTATTCTATTTTTATGTATATATGTTTTTAATGTTTCAGTTTTATTCACATATTAACAGAAAGCTGACTTTCTTCTGATTCTAAAAATGCAACTTTTATTGCTTGATGTTTAAACTTTAAATCACAAATATTAAATATATCTTTTCTTTTAAATTGCTTGTCAAAACAGAGACCAAGTTTTCAGTTGATGCTGACAAATATTGGTGAAAATTTGTCCAAGAAGGTGTAGTTCTTGTTACTAACCTCACATTGCATCATGCATTAGTAAAAAAGGGGTAGCCCAAAAACCCATTGCTATTTTTCCAGAATGCCAAAGAAAAGTGGTCTTTCCCAAAAAGAGGTCTTTTACCCTAATAGGCTAGCCTATTTTGGTAACTACATGCTCAATCACACTGAGATGAATCAAATGCTGAGAAGATATAATTTTTAATAGGCTATTAAAATATAATATTTAATCCAGCCATGTATAGAGGTATTACAGATGAGTATGCCAATATTCAAAAGAAGCTCCCTGTACCAGCAAAGTCTATTGCACCTACTTTCCCCCAATCCCCTCCATGGAATTGGTCATTTCCCATAATTAATACTGAATTTTCAAAATGGAATAAAGATTTAACCCCCATTGCTTTTGTCCAGAAAAAATTTGCAGAACTTAATACAATTACCTATAAAAATCACTTTCAAATATTTGTTGATGGGTCAAAAATGAATGAGAAGGTTGCAAGTGGTGTTTTTCTTCCTCACCTGAAAATTGCAATGGGCGAGAGATTATTTAATAATTTATCTATATTGTCTGCTGAGTTAAATGCCATAATCATGGCATTAGAACACCTTAAGCGAAACCAACCTTTGATTGAAAATTCAAATAATATTATAATCTATTTCTACTCTTTATCAAGCCTTGAGTCGCTGGCCTCAGCCCCTCAATATAGTTTGGACATTGACACATGTCATTGTCACAGTATTATTGATAATCTTCCTTCAAGTGACATAAAAACTTATTTTCAGTACATTCCTAGCCACTCTGGCATAAGTGGTAATCATCAGGTTGATGAAATAGCAAAAAATGCTATAAATATTGACCAGCCAAGTGGGAGGCCAATCCCAATTAGAGATATTTACCAATGGAGGCTATCAGATATTAATTCTAATAAGATTAATCCTACCCTTTCCCCCTTTCCCAATAAGTGTCTTTCTAAAATTTATCATAGAATTTGTTCTGGAGCAAATGGACTAAATTTCCTTGAATTGTCATATAAGTTTTATAATTAAAGTGGTTCAATTACACTGTCCCCTCTTTGCAGTCATTGTAATATGAATAATGAAACAATTGACCATTACCTAATTGAATGTAACATTCTGACGTCTGCACAACATACCTTGCTTTGTAAACTGTTAAAATACTTCAAACACCAAAAAATCCTACTATCAACCAAGAGCCTAGCCAACTATACCTGTACACAGAGCATAGAAATCGACATCTATCGTCTTATAATTGAACTCCTAGAGTCGAAAGATCTACTGAAAGATATCTGAAAATATCTAATAAATATGAGGCAATCAAGCCAGTAGCTCTGTAGCCCACAGAGTGAAGCAAAAGAAAAAGGGCTAAATAGTTTTACTGAAAAGCCCGCCTGCTGTTAAATAGAAGAAGAAGGCTATAGGTGATATGTCTACAGCATATGGATACATTGAAGTAATAGAAACATACATTACTAGTTCTAGGCTGTGTAAGACCATCATGGGGGGGGGGGGGGTGTTTGCATGTGAATTGATTATTATATTTTTAAAAAGCATAAAAAAGGAAAGGAGTGTTGGTAAATTTTTACCAAATCCTATTATTGAGTTTCAAATTAAGTGAATATACCATTTGATGCCTTTTTTATGCTGATTACGAATATAATAATAATTTTTATCGGAAATTAATTTTAGCCCCCCCCCCCTATATATTCAAATTAAGGGTATATTTTTCAAAAGTAGGGGGGGGGGGGTAAAGTTTAAACTTACCTCCCATTTAGATCAGAAATAAAATTTGCCCCCCCCTCCTAATGTAGAAATATATACCCTGAATCAGCATATATTGGGGAGGGGGGGGGCTAAAATTCATTTCCGATAGAAATGATTGTTATATTTGTAATCAGCATAAAAAAAAGGCATCGAATGGTACACTCACTTTATTTGAAACTCAATAATATGATTTTATAAAAATTTACCAAAAAGACATCAAATGGTGTATAGCCTACACTTTGACCAAAAGATCTTTTCTAGTTTCATTAGCCTACACCTTTAAAGGAGATAGGCTATTACCTTCTCTGTACCAATGGAATCTCCATGTTTTTCACATCCCATAACATCAACAGGTGCATCCTTATTTTTTCTCATTTCTCTTATGTTTTGTAAAGTCTTTGGCCAATTCCAAGGTTTCCATGATAAAACCTGTATCTCTTCCTTGGTAGTTGATGCTCCAGCATTTTCATCTACTACTTGCACAACAATTTTCTTACGAATTTTTTTAGCAGGAGGTACTTGTACTTCACTTGCAACATTCTGGGTAATCTCTTTACTATTCAGCTCAGATTTCCCTAAGAATTTCACATTCTCTAAAATTTTTGAATTTGATCTCAAGTTCATTTTGGCAGTGTTCGATTTGATAAGAGAGTTACAGGATATTTCGGCGAGATGTTTGTTGGCGACAAGTTGTTCGTTTCAGGAATTTTCTGGTAAAAAAACAATTCAAATTGGATCTTGCTCAAATATTCAGAAGTGATTCATTTCATTCTTTTTTTGTCACTTGCTCATAAGGCGCAAAAAATTTTCATTCATCAGGCTATAGATACCCATTTTCACAATGAACTTTTTCACTTTTCAAATTTATGATTCTAATAATTTCTCATGTCCCAAGTCAATGAAAACGCATTCTCTTTTGCGGAAAATACTTTTATGAAAGAAATAGAATATTTACTATCAGCTCTAAGCTGAAAATTTTCCTACTCAACTGGACCCTGAGTGTTTTTAAGGATACATTCTGATTCCTCTATGTTTCTGTATGATTTTCTATGCAATTAATGTCTTGGCTTAGGAATGCAACCTGAAAGTTAATTAGATTAGGCTGGTTTAATTGATTTGGCCTTGTCAGGTTCATTTAGGCCTAGGTTACAATTGGCCAAATAAAAATCTAGCAAGACATAAGTTAAAAGGAAGTTTGCATTGTAAGTTTTTGTTAATATTGTATGAAGATGTAAGCTACCCTTAAAAGGGAACACCATAGTAACAAATGAGGGTAAATTTCTGGATGTTTTGATTAAACTAATTTGCTTGGCCGAGGTTATCCTAGCTATAGATGAAAATGGCATTTGTTACTCATTTTAATTTTAGTAAAGTTCTACCAAATCATATTATTTAGTTAGGAATAAAGTGAATATACCATTTGATGCCTTTTTTATGCTGATTACAAATATAATAAGCAGTTCTATCAGAAATGAATTTCAGCCCCCCCCCCCTATATATAGGCTACCTAACCCTGAATTGGTACGTATGTAGGGGGGGGGGCGGAAATTCATTTACGATAGAAATGATAATTATATTTGTAATCAGCATTAAAAAAGGTATTGAATGGCGTATTCACTTTTGTCCTAACTCAATAATATGATTTGGTAGAACTTTAGCCTACCTTAATTTTGATTCTAAATATGGTAAAATTATAAATAAGGTGTTTTTGTTACCTTGGAAAATAACTGATTTTGACCTAAAGTAAACTCAAGAAGAATGAATCTAGGGCCTAAAATAGCTTAGGCCTAGATCTCGGCTGTACCCTAGAAGGATGGTGTCAAGCTATTATATCCACATTTCCCTCATTTTTAGGGCTTATAAAATTTCATAGGCAAGATTATTAGGCTAGGTCTAGGTCTATACCTAGATATCTAAGTTGTTACAATTTTTTCCCCTTAATTTTGGGTTTTAGGCCTACTCTGTTTTTCATGGGCCCTAGTTCTTAGAAACATAATTCTCATAATATCAGCAGGATTTTAAGCCATATCATGGCTTTTTGTGACATTCTGTTCTATGAGCTCTTCTGAAGGAAACATTATAATAACAAATGAGTAGAACCATTTCATTCCCCAAACAACACTAGGCTCTTTCTGAGAAGGCTGTAATGGTTTCTACCTTAAATTGCAGCTAGGAGCAATCTAAGGATTACTCCTTGTAGAGCTCCAGAATGATGACTAGTTGTATACAAGAATCACTGGTGACCAGGTGCTGCTCTATCTTCAATAGCATCCCAATTGAATTTATGCTCTTTGGAGGACCACTCAGCTTCTAGCCTTCATTTAAAAACCAACAGATTCAGCAGTAACAGTTTCATTATATAATTTGTTCCAATTGTTGACAATAGGCTACATGTTGAAAAATATATATATATCTTATTTTTCTGGTTATTTTGTATTAATAGTACTGGGATATCAAGTTTTGCTCAATGAAGTGAATTTTAGACATGACAACGGTGTCCAGTGTAATCCCACCCCCCCCCCCTGCATAAATGTTTAGGCCACCCCTGACTCACACAAGAAAAAACTTCTGTGTGTAATTTTTCTAAAATTGCTGATCTTTGCTGTAATTTTTCTGTTTTTAAACAAAGATGCAAAGTAGAAGCTTATTTTCAAACTCTAGGAGTCAATTCTCCCATTTGAATTGGCATCCCTGGTAAGTGCAGAGGCTAGAAGAACTTATTCTAATTCTAGGTTGCAGGTCAACCCTAGCTCAAGTCTTCTTCCCACCAACCCCAACCAGAGAACCCAGGGAAACTCCCAGAAAACTACCCAACTCCTACAACTTTTTTTTCCAACTTTGTTGCCCCATTTTTGAACTCCTTAAGCAATCAAACCATCCAATCTCAAAACTTGGAGTCATTCAAGTATGGTGTAGACAGGGACTGTGTGCAAAGAGTTCACATCTACATTGGGGTGCTCCAGTCTTCAACCAAATGTTTAATTCATCATTGGCAGGTGTATCACAACAAACCATCCTTTCACCCCTGTATAATGAAATTCAAAGTTATGTTCATTTGCTTTTTGCCCAGTCAGTTTGTGAATTGGTGTCCCTGAACCATGCACAGGAAAAAACAACCTTACTTTACTTAAAATGCAGTCCAAATGATCATTATTGTAGTTGAATGTCTCTAAAAACCCTTTCAAAGTTACAAAAAAGGGAAAAAGAATATCTCAGTCACAACATATCTGGATTATTTTTTCAGACTCGAAAATATTAGTCTGCCAATTTTCAGAAAAACTTATCAAGCTATTTTCAAGAAAGAATATATACATACATAAACAATTATTGATTGTTCAAAGATATAAGATAACAGACCAAGCTATGAATATAAATGGCTGTGAAAAAGAAAGAGATATAATTATTCAAGCAATGAAAAACAATGGATATTTATTATTAAGGGCTATTATTACCTTAAATTACCTTAAATCACAGCTTGGAGTGAAATAAGGACTTTCGATCCTGTTGAATCACTCCTTATGATGACTGTTGTAGTTGGTTAAGTTCTGGTGGAAGATTCTGGTGCTTCCCAGTCAAACTTCCATGGTGTATCTTTCCACTCAGCATCCAGGTGGCGTTTGAAAGCATCTGTTGATTCAGCAGCCACAGTGTCCTCCTTGAGGTTATTCCAGAGGTTCTCAATCCGATTCGAGAAGAAATTGCATCTTGCTCCAGTTGTAGCGTGATGTTTGCGGATTCGTCTAAGGTGTCCTCGTGTTTTGTGGGAGGTGTCGATCTCCAGGATCTCATTTTCTCGATTGGTTGAAAGGAGTTTGTGCGCCTGGATCATGTCTCCCCGTTTCCGTCTATATACTAAGGAGGGGAGGTTGAGTTCCTTCAGCCGTTCACTGTATGTCTTGTTTTCCATGCCGACAATCATCTTAGTGGCCCTTCGTTGGATTTGCTCAAGAACTGCCTTGTCCTTTTTGAATCGAGGGGTGGCCAGTATCATCCCCACCTCCAGTCTAGGTCTTACTAATCCTTTATAGAGTTTGGTGATTACGTGTTTACTCCTACGGGTGATGCTGTGTTTGATGATGCCTAGGGCTCTACTAGCATTGGCTGAGATTTTCTGTGAGTGGGAGCTGAATTTCAACTGGGAGTCAACGATGACGCCAAGGTCACTCTCCTCCTGGACAGGCTCAACTGTGTGGTGACTTCCAGAATTTTGGGTCATGAGGTACTGATGTTTGGGGTTTTTGTGTCCGAAGTGTATGACCTTGCATTTTTCTGCGTTGAATTCCAGCAGCCATCTTTTGACCCAGGAGCAAATGTGGTTGAGATCAGTTTGGAGGGATTGGATGGAAGAAGAGGTGTTGGCAGGACCTATGAGTTTCGAATCATCCACATATAGGGTGGTTTTGTTGCTGGTGATGAGGGGTAGCTCATTTATGTAGATGTTGAACAGGGTGGGGCCCAGGACGCTGCCCTGGGGAACCCCACTAGTGACTTTGATTTCGTCAGAAAGGACATGGCTGTTTGGTCCAGTTATCACTTTCACTTGCTGTGTTCTGTCCCTCAGAAAGTCGTCCAACTGACCACTTGTGGACTAACAGATAGAGTAAGTAGCCTGTGAATGAGGTATCGGTGACAAACCTTGTCAAATGCTTTGGCTAAGTCTAACAATATAATATCCACAGGTAATCCTCTCTCTAGTAGGTCAGTTACAAGACTATATGACTCAAGAAGGTTTGTGTCCACCGATCTCTTTGAGCGAAAACCATGCTGACTACTGCTGATAAGTGAATTGGCCTCAAGATGATTAATGATACGCTTGTTTATGATTCTCTCCATGACCTTGCATGCCACACATGTAAGGCTGATAGGTCTGTAATTTGCTGCAGAAGTTTTGCTACCCTTCTTGTGAATTGGGATGACTATTCCCTTCTTCCAGTCCCCAGGAAGCTTTCCTTGTGCAAGCGACAGATTAAATAGTTTTACCAGTGGGGCTGATATTACAGGGCTTAATTCCTTCATCAGTTGTGGGCTGAGACCATCAGGTCCCGTCAATTTATTGGGATCGAGGTCCTTAAGCTGTTTGGTTACTTCTTCGATTGTCACTGGTGAGTGTACCATCAGGAAGGGAGTGTGAGCCTGTTCTGCTGGTGGGGGGGGTTGATTGGGGGTCATCCATGGAGAACACTGAGGCAAACTGCTGATTAAGCAGGTTTGCTTTTTCAGAGGGGCAAGAGGATATAGAGTTGTTGTTTACCAGGTCTGGTACGGTGTGTCTGCCTGGCTTCTTATGAGAGATGTATTTCCAGAATAATTTTGGGTATTCCTTGACGTTTTTGGCCAGTCGTTCTTTGTAGTTTGAGGTCAGTTTTCTAGTTTCTTTTATGAGGAGGTTCCTTGCAGTTTTGTACTGCTCGTACAAAGCTGTATTCTTTTGTTTAATGTACTTATCCCAAAGTTTTTTCTTCCTGTTGCGTAGTTTCTTGATTTTTGGGGTGAGGAAAGGTAGAGTTTTGGGTTTCTTTTTCCATGTTACGCTGGTGTGTTTGGCTTGGCTCTCTAGTAAGGTCTTTTTAGAGTTAGCCATGAGGCTTCGACATCTTCTGATATAAGTGTTTCCAGGTTAGCATCTAACAGCTCTTCCACCATCATCTTGTAATTTGTAAAGGATTGCTTGGTATATTTTGATGGTTTGGAGTTGAGTTGAATGGATGAAAGAACTGGCATGTGGTCACTTGAGCCAATTGGACTGAGAGTGTGTGTGTTGTTCACATTTTCTGGGTCATTCGTTATGACTAGGTCCAGTATGGAGGGATTTTGTCCTGGGCGCATTCTTGTGGGCATAGTTACTGTTTGGTACAGAAAGTTGTCGGAGAGGGCTTGTACTAATGGGTTTTGTTCAAGGCTTGACTTGGTCATACCTTGTCCATCTACCCAAGACACATTTGGGAGGTTGAAGTCCCCTGTCATGAGCAGGGTTGCCTTTGGGTAATTGCATAGTATGAATTGCGTCATTTCGGCAATTGCTGTTTCAGAGGACAGCTGGCAAGGGCTGCTGGGGCTCCTGTAAATTGAGCTTAGGACAAACTTTTCGTTAGGTAGGGACAGGGGGACCCATGTAGCTTCAACCCAAGGTAAGTAATAATTTGGGACAGAAATTTCTTTTACCTGGAATTCCTTGGAAGCTAGAACAGCCACTCCTCTTCTGCAGTTTGGATCAGACAGATTGCTGAAGATGTTGTATCCAGAGGGGCAGATTGAGTCTTCTGTCATTTGAAATCTTGAGTTCTTGGGGCAAATTTCTGTCAGAGTTGCAATGTCTATCTGACTTAGTTGGAGCACTGTTGCCAGTTCCGGCATCTTGTTGGTAATAACATCAACGTTTGCCATCATAATGTTCACAAGTTTTTGGGTGTGTCTGGGCGAGTTTTTATTTTGCTCACTAATATTCTCGCTTTTGGTTGAAGTGGGTGAATTGCAGCTTAGGTACACAGAGCTGCTAATGAGGGACGAGGCAGAAGGGCATGGGGACGTAACTGTTAATTCACTGTTTATACATTTACACAAACTTGCGTTTACATCGTTATTATCACTAACACATGAACTATTTACAAGCGGGACGAGACGGTTGGAGGTAGTGGTTATTCTTGCATACTCGAGCATCTCTCCATCGGGATTGCTCGAGTTTGACCGTTTTTTGTGATTTTGCCCTTTCTTATTACTAGGTCTGTTTCTCCGTTTGCCTGTCTTTTCTTCATTTCTTCCAACAAGGCTTTTCTAGCGTTGCGATCTTCTTTGGAGCTGTCGCCATAGAATCGAATCGGGTCTTTACGCTGGTAGGACGCATCCAGGATATGCTTCTTGTCTGTGAAGCTGGCTACCGTGAACAGGACTGGTGGGTGTCGCAGTGGTTGTCCGGCCGTGGGGGCCGAGGCTGTTAGTCTTTTCACGTTGAAGACTTTGGTCGCTAGTTTGTAGTTGTCCTTGAAATATTTAGCAAGGAAGTCTTCGTCACTTGCTTGGATCGGAATCCCGTATCCGACGACGTTAAGTTTGCGTCTCTGCCTATCTTGCTCACTTCTGACTGTACGGCGTATATGTTCGTCAAGTGCTTCTGGTGCAAGCCCTGTCACTTGAGCAGTAATTGCCGATTCAACAATTGCTTTCACCTCGAGAACATTGCATTTTGTGGCAAGTTCATTGTGAATCTCTCTGAGACCCTTGTTGACTGTGGTCGTTATGCTAGCAATGTCCTCTCGCACCTCTGATTTGAAAGATTCGATGGCTTTGGTTAGGGTGTCGGCGTCGCGCACAGGCTTGTTCAAGATGCACCGGGGACAGCTCCATTCACATTTCATAGTACGATTCATTTTCGCTAGCAGGACGTACTGTTCATCACTTAATCCTAGGCACTCAATACAAAACCAGTTAGGACATTTGTCGCAGTTGACGGCTTGCGAGTTCTCGTCCAGGCCTTTTGCACATTCCGGGCACTTATCTTGTCCTTTTACGGGGCTCTCACTTTGTCTCTTTTTTGGTGCCATTATTGCCTTGACAGTTTTCGAGGTAGAAAGAATGTGGGAAGTGCAATACTCAAATCACCTAATCCCAGCAGTTTAAGGAATAAAATCCCGCTGGTACCAATTCGGCCTCTTGTTTGTTTGCTATTGCTCCCTTCTGCACAAATTATCCACCAAAAAAACGCCAAAAAACGGACGAGCCAACGCAATCAATGGTAATTTAGTATTTAGCGTATTTGGCAGTATTTTAGTATTTGGCAACTGCGCTTTAATACTGGCTACAAATTCAGAAGAAGAAGAAGGACACTGAATTCAGCCTGGCTTTATTTACAAACAGATAATCAGCTGTTTATCAGCAGACAAAGGACAAGTCCCTTTGGAATAGAAAATAAAAATTTTCTAAAATCAAAATCAGGTAAATTAAATGAAACACCAGGGAAAACCACTTAAAATGAAACTTAATATCAAGTATAAGGATATATGGTAAAAAATGGGTAGAAATAAATGTTCTTTCTCACAAATTTGGTTAACAATCCTTTATTCAATTTCACACCCCCCAGTTGCTTTTGCTGTTGATTATGGCCTATCCTTGGGGGGGGGGGGGGCGGTGGAGGTACAGTTGTCATTTAGCAACCACTATATTTTGAAATAATGTTGACTAGGGAATTAAATGTTTTTGTCAGAAGACCTGTAGACTAGAATGTTGCTGTTTTTTTTTCTAAATTTAAAAGATAGTGTTACACATTTTTCAAACCTTATAAATTAGGATTAAACAAAGTGATGGGGCTCAAAGCGCTTTTCTTATGCTTCATTTGTTGCAGAGGGACAAGGGGTGGCTGTAGCCCTACATACTTCTTAGGGTAACATTGAGGCTATGGATCAGTGGTGGATCCAGGGGAGGGGTGAGGGGAGTGCCCCCCTAATGTAGTCTAAAGTAGTGTAATTTACTTAATTAACACACTTTTGTATTAATTAAACTTGCTCCTAATGCAAGTTTATTGGATCAACCTATTTTGCCCCCCCCCCCTAAAAAAATACTGGATCTGCCCTTGCTCTGGATTGATTCTTGAAAGTTTCATTTATCTAAATCAACTACTTTGTAGGATAGCCAAGAGGCCCTAATCTAGAATTCTGCTGTCTATGCACAAAAGTAATGCAAACCAACAAGATCAGCTAAGTTCTGAATATAACCTAGGGTCATATCTGGCTCTATTGAGAGGGGGCTGAGGTGCAATTGTAAGGGTGGTGATTATTATATTTTTAATCAATATTAAAAGACATGTTGAATGGTATGTTCATCTTTTAGCTTGCAAATTAAGTAAAGTATCAAAGAATTTCCCCAAATTAGTAATACTTATTTATATATTGTGTGGCCCTAGCTCATTTATATTTATAGCTCATTTAAAGGCTATATATAACTTGTATATGGTCCTTGGCTGCTGACTTTGTTGGTTTGCTTTGTTTCTTCTCAACAGCTGGCCTGGCCAAAAATGCAAGTACAGCCATTAAAAAGAAAGATAGTAAACCTCTATATATTGCCTAAGGCTATATCTGACATCAAAAGGAAATAAACAGTGCAAGGAACTACTAAAATGGCAATGTCAGTTATATGAATGAGCAGTATTCATGTGTATTTGCATTCTCCTGACTATGTATCTGTGAAGTAAAGTGAAGTTTTTTTTTCAGACTGGCATTGGAACTTCAATTTAGCTCTTAGCAAAGCAGCTATCACTTCTGCAGTCATAACTAAAGCAGATTTTTAATCACAACAACACATTTACTGCAAAGATTTTCTTGGGGTCCAGTTAGATTTTGAACTACAGGGACAGCAAAAGAAGTCTGATCATTGCTATTGTTTTTTAATTCAAAAATTTTATTGAAGATACAGAGACAAGATGGGAGACGCCTTAATTGGTGCTATTGACCAGGGAACAAGTAGCAGCAGATTTTTGGTAAGTTTTAATTATTTGAGCTTTTGTGCTTGCTGAAAAGAAATGAATAAATGCCAAAAGATGGTCTTAACTTACTTAATTCAAAATTTTCAGGTATACCCAAGAATCCTGTGTCTTTTAGTTTGACTACATCAAAGTTGTTGTAGTAAATCTGTATGTTATAGGACTAATGCTTTGATTCATCATACAGATATTTAAAGAAAGTAAAAACCCTTAGGAAAAAATAACAACCTTTTAATATCATAAATGCATCTATGTCCAATCCTTAGGTTGAAGAGGAGGGGAGGAGGGGTTAAAAAGTAAGAAAGTACATTTTATGGCAAGACTCCTTGGGAGAAGTTTTAAGAGAATCCCCACATTTTGCTTCATCCCTTGTGTGCATATATGCTTAATATTTCCTAGCCATCACATTTCATTGATATTGTGCTGATTCAGTAAAGAGCAATATTTCTGCTATTCATAATTTTTTCCACTAGGGAATGCCATAGAGAAGGTGTGATAGTAGAAAATTTGGAAAGAGCTGGACCAGTCAAAAGTTCTGAGTATCCTTGTTGAGGCTAAAACTGATGAGGGCAATCTGATAGCCCTTACATATCTCCTGCAGCCCCAAATAGCACAATTTTAAAATTGTAGTATAGCTGTTTTACGCAGAATGGTCAAAAGATTGAAAAATTTGCCTTGTGTGTGAAGGGGGGGGGGGAGAGATACCTATTGTCTCATATAGTAAGGGTCCCAAGTTATGTGCCTAGTCTGTGTGAGATTGAGGCTTCATAAGTACATTTCAATAGACATGGACATGTTGTACCTTATTTAACTCAAAGGCATGTGCTTGCTCCCCCTCCAAGTCTGCTTCCCTTTTTTCATCAAACATGGTATCTAAGGGTTTCTGAGCTTGCTGGTCCCAAATTTGGAGCTAATTGTGTTAAATAGTTGTTCAAAATGAAAATAAGTCAAGCAAATATTTCAGGAGGTATGTCCCCTGACCCCCCTTATTCCTCCCTTCAACTTCAAAATGCACTCGTTTATATTTCTTCAAAATTTGCAGCCTCTATTTAACATTTCCTTAATTCTTGCTTTAAAGTTTTCTGTCTTCCCTTTATTTCCCTATCATTCCTGTAAAACCTGTCAGTTAGAAGCTTCTTACATAAAAACTCCTCTCTTAAGCCAAACTTTGAGCCTTTTTGCTGATTTCCAACTTTCCTCCTTTTACATTTTCTGCTTTGTTGCTTACTATTTACCTAAAAGTAGTCAACTCATATTCTGATCTAATGTCAACTGCAACTTGTCTTGGAATTTTCCTCTCAAATTCTCATCCTGGAGTCTATTAACATCATAATTACCTGGAATGTAGCAATCCATGCTAAATTTCAGCATCAAATTAAGTCTCGATGCTACTACATGATAGTATTACAAATTTACGTTTGTCTAGTATTCATCAATCCAGAAGGCGCATAGCCTAAATGGAGGGCTTATTGGTATGTTCTACTTATTTTGTCTATAGATTATTGTTTTATTCTCAAAGACATTATGGTCTAAAATTTCCAAAGAAATTGCTGGGTTCAAAGCATCAAGGATGTCGAAATAATTTTATTTTACCTTGGACCTATCTTAGGCCTATTTATACCTAAAAATTGCAAACTTTTAAGATTCATCTTTTGATTGAACTAAATTATTAAGCTTTTAGAACAGTATGACATTCTTGTCAGTGTTGCCACAGTCAACCATCGAAATAGTTAATCAAAACTAATTAGTTAATTTTGAAAATGCCTTTTGTCTGTAAAAATTCAGATATTTACCATCAGTTGGTTCCCAAGACAACCATAATTTCAAAATAAGCCATACCTACTTTAGCTGTTTATCCCTAAATGTTTTTTGCTTTTTTTATGATGATTCTTTACCTGTTTTTTTTTTTTTTAATTTGATGCCTACTACTACCAAAAACTGTAACTGTAGATAGACATCTTTCTCACTGAAAATTGAATTCCCAATTTCTCCTAAGATTTCCCAATTGCTCCTGATTTTGCTCTTAAATTTTCTATTTACTAATTAATTGCTACTATGAAAAACTGTGTAACTGCAGATGAAAGTTTTTTTTTACTAAAAATTGAATTCCCAATTGCTCCTAGAAACTGTAACCATAGATGGAATTTTTTTTTCATAAAAATTGATTTCCCAATTTCTCCTTATTTTACTCCCAAATCTGCTACTAACTAATTAATTGCTACTATGAAAACTGTGTAACTGCAGATGGACGTTTTTTTTTTTACTAAAAAAATGATTTCCCAATTGCTCTTAATTTTGCTCTTAAATTTTCTACTTACTAATTAATTGCTACTACGAAATCTGTTCAACTGCAGATATGTTTTTGTTTCACTAAAATTTGAATTCACAATTGCTCTTAATTTTGCTCTTAAATTTGCTATTAATTAATAAATTGCTACTAGCAAAAACTGTAACTGCAGATGGACTTATTTAAAATACATATGGTTATGTCTCCACTTAACTAATTCTAACAATCAAATTTCATTTTCTTTGTCCTTGGTATTTAGAATGAAAGTTCATTTTTATTGGTATAAAAATTGCTACAAAATGATTAATTTCTAATTACCAAAATTCTAGGTTTTTGCTGCAAAGAATGCTGAGCTTATAACTTTCCATCAGATTCCAATTCACAAAAAGACGCCCAAAGAAGATTGGGTAGAATTTGATCCCGAAGAACTGCTTCACACATCTTTGGAGTGTATGGAGAAAACTATGTACCATCTTCAAGAAATGGGATATGATCCAGCTAATGTCAAATCAGTGGGAATTTCTAATCAGAGAGAAACTACAATCGTTTGGGATAAATATACCGGTAATAAGACTACTTTATTTGTAGAAATACTACAAAAACAAACACTTCAGTAATCAGCACCTTAATGACACTGTCTGCTGCACCTATACTTGATACACTTGACTAGTAATTTTTGGTCATTTCAAAGTTGCTACTATATTTTCATCTTTAATAACCTACCAGAAGTTTGGCAACTTTATTTGTAGAAAACATCGCAAAAAATACATACTTCAGTAATCAGCACATTAATGAAGCTGTCTGCTGCACCTATACTTGATACACTTGACTAGTAATTTTTGGTCATTTCAAAGTTGCTACTATATTTTCATCTTAAATAACCTACCAGAAGTTTGGCAACTTTATTTGTAGAAAACATCGCAAAAAATACATACTTCAGTAATCAGCACATTAATGAAGCTGTCTACTGCACTTTTATTTGATGCACTTGCATTGGCAGTGTAGAAGGAACTAAAACCTAAGCCCCTTTGTTTATTACAAGCTTAAATAAGGAACGATTTTGTTGGTATCCACTATTTTAGGATGGAGTTAATTACAAATAGTTGATGGTATCTTGAATTGACCCTTATATAAAATGTTGTTTTTTTAACGTCAGTTAGTTCTGAAGAGGATTCCTTCTTCAATCCTGTTCAACGACAAAAATAAAAGAAATATTAGTGGATGAGAGAAAATTAGCTAGAACAAAGTTCAAAACTCAGTACAAAGTTCAACAACATTTCCACCAAACAAATCTGCCACCTGAAAGTTTCAGTCATGAGACAAAACAGAGCAAGCCTGCCAAAACTACAACTTTGGAAATGCTCATTTACTATGATTATAGATCTTCACCTCCCCCTAGTCAAGATCTTAGCATAAGTCGTTCATGAAATAAAAGAAGTGTCATAGTGGATTGGAGAAAATTGACCCTTTCCAGCTAAAAATTAACTCCCCTTCCTCCCAAATATCTCCGCCTGAAAGTTTCAAGTGGACATTTAGCCATGAGACAAAACAGAGCAGTCTTACTAAAACTACAACTTCGGAAACGCTCATTTAGCATGAGATAAGATCCCCATTAGTTGATATCTTAGAATAAACCCTCATGAAGCATAATAAAAGTCGTAGTGGATAGTAGAATTCGTCCCCCCCCCCCCCTAAGTGCAAAGTCCAACAATACACTCCCCAAAACAATTCTACCAAAAATATAACTTCAAAGATGATCATTCAGAATGGATTCCAGACCCCTTCAGTCAAAATCTTTATCCCTTGGAACGTGTAAAATAGTCTGATATCGTTTTTTTTTTGTCCTTAAATACAACTTTTACACAAAAAAGTATATATTCTCAATGTTGTATTTTTTACCAATGTAAAAGAAGTCTGAAGCAGAGCTAGAATCACCGACACCGGGACTGCGAATCAGATGTTGAACCTAATGAGGTTGTTTTAGGTGTTTGGTGAATTTAAGACTTATATTCCCTGTTTAGTATGCAATTTTGCTACAAGCCTACATCTAACCTGCGCCTAAAGGACAAGATACGTATATTACTGGATTCACTAGTCTAAGATCCATCCATTGACCAATCCAGAGTTGTTATATTACTAAGATTTATTTTTGAAAGATTGGTCTAAAGTTGCTTAAAATATAGGGAAACTAACATTTTTTTCTTAGTAATTTTCAGCCAATTTTCAAATTTCAATTTAAAAAAAGTCATGCAAACTTTCAAAATATAATTTGGTAGATACACAAAGCTAGACCTCAGCTATCGAATGATATCAAAATTGTCGTTTTACTTTTAAAAAAACCGTAACACTACAGAAAAGTAACTTACAAAAAATTGGGGAGTTAACATAACGTCACTCGGGCATCAAAAGGTCATATCTCCATAGTTGTAAGTTTTAAGAAGAGCAAAACAAACTTCACAACTTTTTTATTTCCTCTCCAATAACCAAAAACAAAACGAATTGATTTGTATTGATTTTATATATTAATTCGTTCCTGTTTTATGGTTATTGGAGGAGAAATACAAGGGTTGTGAGTTTTTTTTTTGCTCCTCTGAAAATTTACAATTATGGAGATTCGACTTTCTGATACCCGACTGATGACTTTAAACATAATAAACAGGCTTTCTTTACAGCTCCAGACATTTCCCAATAAATGCTATATTTTGTAACTTTTATGCCCAGGGTTTGCTTGCGCTTATTCTGTAATTAATATATTCTATTCTTGTCAGGTAAACCTTTATACAACGCAATAGTTTGGTGCGATAACAGAACCGTTTCTACAGTGGATGCTTTACTAGCCAAAGTTCCTGGCAAAGATATAAATTGTTTAAAAGGATATTGCGGCTTACCTGTTGCTCCATATTTTAGGTAAGTCTTCTTAATTGCTTTTTTACTAAAAGCCTTGTCGTCAAGGGTTACTTCGACGTCCTCCTTTGGAACAGCAAAAAATGCTGTTGCTCCATATTTTATATTAATGTTCTTAATTGCCTTTTCATTAAAAGTCTTGTTGTTGAGGGGGACTTCAGCGTCCTCCTCTGGAACAGTAAAAAATACCCCAAAAATACTGGCTTACCTTTTGCTCGATATAGCTAAATATTTTGAAATGATTTTGTATTAAAAGCCTTTTTGTCGAGGGGGACTTCAATGTGCTCTTGAAACAGCAAAAAATGCTGTTGTTCTATATTTGAAATAAATATTCTTAATTGCTTTTTCCTTAGAAGCCTTGTTGTCGAGGGGGACTTTAGCGTCCTCCTCTGGAACAGTAAAAAATACCCCATAAATGCTGGCTTACCTTTTGCTCGATAAAGCTAAATATTTTGAAATGATTTTGTATTAAAAGCTTTGTTGTCGAGGGGGACTTCAGTGTGCTCCTGGAACAGCAAAAAATGTTGTTGCTCTATATTTGAAATAAATATTCTTAATTGCTTTTTCCTTAGACTTGACTTGCTTTATTTACTACTAATTGCAAAATAAACTTTATACAAGCAACCGCCCGGGGAAGGCTAAAAAACCCTGATGAAGGACGGCTGCAATCCTCAATTCTCCACTTTTTAAAAAATTCATAAAAAAAAAAAAAAAAAAAAAAAAAAAACCTGAACACTCTCTCAATTAACCATTAATACCAAAATCTATGAAGAAGAAAAAAAAAATGAGACATTAAGAATAATAATGACAATAATAATAAATTATCTCCCCTCTCCCAATAATTGTTTTTTTTATTTTTACTTTAAACGACCCAATGTGTTCAGCTTCCCGAACGCCAACTGGGATATCATTCCAAATAGCCGGAGCCAAATACTGAATTCCGAAACCTGCACGTGTGGTGTCTCGATACTCAACCGTAAAATTTTTCGCCTCTCTAGTCGCATACCTGTGGAGTGAACTATTTACGCGAAAATTTTCTGTAAAAACTGGAGGACATTCATCATTCCCACATCTATAGGCAAAAATAGCAGCTTGGTAATCGCGAATCTGACCAATGTCAAGTCTGACCAATGAAAAATAGAAGCCTTGTTGTCGAGGGGGACTTCAGCGTCCTCCTCTGGAACAGTAAAAAATACCCCAAAATACTGGCTTACCTTTTGCTTGATATAGCTAAATCTTCTGAAATGACTTTTTATTAAAAGCCTTGTTGTCGAGGGGAATTCAGTATCATCCTGGAACAGCAAAAAATGTATAATTGTGTACTGTTTTTTATGATGTTTTTGTGGTAAATAATCCTTTTTTTTACCCTCTGCTGCCCCTTCCTGGAAATAATCTTGTAGCCGTCTAAAAATTATTTTTAAGAACCCTTATTGTGTGAAATTTGACTTAAGTTAAGTTTGACTTAAGTTTGACTTTAGTTTAATCTTCTTTCCTCCTTTTTGTCATTTGTTTAAATAGAATATACTTTATTTCCTAAAAGTATAATAAAGTACATATACTTTATAAAGTATAATAAAGCATAAACCCGTTACGTAGACGTAAAACAGGTAAAACCCCAGGCCAATTCTATACATAAAGAAAATATTTATAGTATTGTCATTTCCACATGTACCTGAAGGGGCTGTTGAAGAAAAGCTGAGTGGCCTTTCCGTGTCTTCAGGCTTATGGTCGTTCTTTTTTAGTTTTATATCTGATCTGGTCTCTGTAGAGGGGTTGGTTTCCCTAAATTCTTGTGATCAGAAAATCTAGCAAAAGGTACTATTGAATAGCCCCTTGAACAAGTGATTTAAAAAGAATCCGGAGTAGTTATTTCAGATATTGTATTCCTCCTTGGACGCATTACCGGATTCTAATTAATAACCACAATATACCTGACATAACATTAAAGTTAGAAAAGCTACACAGGAAGCTCTCAAGTACTGCTCTTGGTCGACTTTCTCCTTATAAGCGTCCTGATAAATTTTTTCTATAGTAAATATTTTTCGTTTTTTTTTGTTTTTTTTTTTGTATTTCATTTCTTTTTACTCCACATTCTAATACTTATTGTAGTGTTTTGTGGGTAATCAATACGTTATTATTGTTATTCCTAGACGAGTGGTTAGCGCGCTAGACTTCCTTTGTTCATGAGGACAGTGGTTCGAGTCCTGGTGTCACTGATTATTTGGTTTGAATGGGGGTCAGTGGCATAACTCTGTAAGCTCAACCGGCCCAACTCTAAATGGGTCCCCCTTCCAAAAAATGGCTGTTTTTGCGCGTCGTTTATAATTACCTTAGTCGCAAGTGTTGTCTCAAGCCCTTCGTCTAGATTAGTTTACAGAATATAGAAATTTCAATACCGAATGGTTATTATTCACTCATAAATTTTTTTTCAATACTTATTTCTTGGTTATTTTTTCAACACAAACCTGAGGGTTTTTTTTTTATTCCGAGCACACACGGAAACCCCTTTACCCGGCCTTTTTTTCGAATAACGCATTAAAATAAAATACTAATTAAATACTAAATTAAAATAAAATACGCATTTTAATTGAAACTCTTTTCAAAGATTTGTATATAAAAACTTAAGGGTAATGCCTAGATGCTGTATAAACATAGGGTTTCTCACTCCGGGAACTATATTTAAACTTTAGTTTAGGGGGAATAAAAGGTACCTAGGTTGGGTTAAGTTAGGTTACGTATTTAATATATGCTATGCTTTACCCCCCCCCCCCTAATGTGCAAATATATAGCCCAATTTTGTTCATAAACTATTATATTTTCATCCTATTTTTTCAATACTAATTTCTTGGCTCTCTTTTCAACACATACCTGAGTTTTTTTTTTCTGATTCCGAGCAAACACACGAAAACCCCCTTTATCCGGCCTTTTTTTCGGTAGATTTTAATTGAAACCCTTTTCAAAGATTTGTATAAAAACTTAAGCCTTTCACTTTATAGTTACCAATTTTGTAGTTGTTTCTTATCAAGAAAGTAAACTATTTTGTTTGTCAGAAAAAGCACTCCCCTCCTAGTTTTGCAAATGACTATTTCAAAAATAAGTGTGAGTATTAGTCTCAGTTTTATGTTTTTTAGCATTGTCAAACACTATTTCACTCATTAAGAAAGGCTTATGAAAAGCATGATAATGTTTTTGAAGTCTTATAAGACTTTAAAACAATACCATGTTTCCAGGGTGCAACCACCCTGGTTTGGTGACAAAGTATAAACACATACTGAACAAGTACTGACAAAACCTATCCTCTCCACACAAAAAAAGTGACCCTTTGTCCGCGTTTCCGGAGACGATTCCATATCTATGCGAACCTGGCGAATAAATCACAAGTTCCGTAGGTGATTATACTTGTTCCGTAAAAGCTGTATTAAATTTAATTTATTGGCTCGGAGCGATTAATTAGTACAACATTTACCCTCTAGTGGCGCTTAGGTAAGCGGGGTCACCTTTGGAGAGTTTTGACTGTACTTGTTCAGTAGATGACTATGCTTTGGATGACAAACAAGTAGTGTTTTTAGGGGTGCCAATTCAGGAAAATCTAAGAGAAGAGAAATATATTTATCAAAATCTAGAGGGGCAGTATTGTTGTTTTTTAAACTTCAGTAATAAAAAAAGGATATTAAAAAAAAAAAAACGGATAGGGGTGACCAAAAATTCTATTGAGTGACACCCCCTCCCCCAACTATTGCCTCTGCTTATTTCATCTTCCTTTTTTGAAATAGATTCTTGAATCGAAAATCATTTTAATTAGCTAAAAGACAAATTTGATTTGGCAAACATCACAGGCCTGATGTTTGTTTCCTTTACTGATATCAGTTTCTACTTAGTAATTTTCCGAGCTAAGTACAGTGTAATGCATTTGCAAATACTAATATTTGTATTTTAGATGTATTTTTAGTATTTACAGTAGATAATAGCTACACAAATGTCAAAGTTAGCTGACGCAGTAAGGCAAATCAGCGGATTCCTTCTTTGTGTATAATTAGTTTTAAACAATGGGGGGAATTTATTTTTAAGTAAAAGCAGCTGAGTCACATGCTCTCCCTTTTATAGGAGAGTGATTCATCAATTTGAAAACAGTTTTCAGAAAAGAGCTTTAACTTCGAAATGCTTGTAGATTTTCCAACGCTTCGAATTCTCGTTTAGTGATTTCTCTGTGTGAAAAGAGTAGTCAGAAATAAGTCTTAGCTACGAAATGCTTGAAATTTTTTATATATTTCGAATATTTGTTTTATAAGAGAGTGACTCCTCTGTGTGAAAGCAGCTTTTGTTTTTATTTGTTGCTGTTTTTTTTTTTTTTTTTTTTTTTTTTTTTTTTTTTTTTTTTTCAAAAAATCACTAGGGGAAATAGATTTAATTGTGATAGACTCCTAAGGGGTGGCCTGACTTGATTTCTCTTATTGGTTTTGTTTTGAAAAAATATTTAGACTATAGATGAACATGGACCTTACCCTTACAAGGGGGGGGGGGTGTAAAAAAAATGAAAAAAGAAACATTTAATGGCACAATTTTCGAATCACTTCAATCCGATCTTGGGGTGAATTTTTCCTGTTTCTGTTTTCCTGTTTCTGCAGCCATTGTCTGTTAGCAAAAATGGCACACCAAACGGCTTCGTTGGCGTAATTTGTTTTTAAGCAGTTACTCTATTCTTGTAAAGATGTTGTTCAAACATGGTCAACGGAAAAATTACAGGGAGTTGAAAAGAAAGAGACGGATCGTAGGATTTGAATCTATTGGAATTTTTTTTATTTCTTAAGCAAAACATTATATGGCGTCCAATTTTTGATAAGTAGATTTTCGATGCTTTTTCTATTCTTGTAAAGTGTTTTGTGATTTAGACTGAAAAATTTATTTTTGGATTCAAATTTATTTCTAAAGCTACTCAATCCGATTGAAGCAGTCTGAAAATTTAGTTTTTACCCTGCTATTCTGTGATGCAATAAGATCTTCATTTATTTGGATTTTTGTTTAATGTTTTAAATTTATTGAAGCCTACACATTGATTCGGTCCTCTTACGCTAGAAATCCGGAAGCACGTCTTCCCTACCAGTGGTGTAATTTTTTCAAAGTCCAATGGGGAAGGGGGCCAAATTGATCCTAATCTTTCTAAGTCAAGTAAAAATGACAGTAAGAAATAAAAAAATAAGCCATATAGTACCATAAAAGTAAATGTATCTTAAAGAAAACTAATCTCTTTCTGTGGATGCTTGAATTGTATAGGCCTGTCTTAGTTTTGGCAATATTTCTGAAAACGCTTCAGCTGTGGGGGGCAAACTGGGGTTGTTGGAGGTAGTTGCCTCCCTCTTCCCCTTAGCAAACTACGCCCCTGTTCCATACAGTATTATTGATATTCGGTTCAATCATTTCTCAAAGTAAGTGCAGGATAAGACCTGTGACTAAATTTAGTAGCCTATTTTACACCTAGTGCCTGAAACGTAACAGTTTTCCTCCTACCCTTTTCACTTTATAATAACTTGTATCTAACAAATAACCTGCACTTTTTTAGTTTTTTAGTTGTTGCGAAAAACAGTCAGCATCATAGGTGTAGATAGGCCAAATTCTCTGAGGGGGAAGGGGATAAAATACAAACGATTGTATTTTAAACCACTTGATGTTTTTATGAACCTTGCTTATTATTTGAACCTGTCTTGCGGGAGGGGAATCCTCAACCCTTCGTTATGATGAGAAAACACTGCATACAATTCGAACCAAATTGAAGCAAAGAATGTACAGGTCCGGAAGAATGAATAACGTTTTCTGATATTGGATTCTACTACTACTTACTACTAACAACTCACCGCAGCACCAAGCTGCCTAAAGCCAACAGAGCTACGCACGCTCCTCCTCCATGCCAATCTATTCGATGCTTCCCTCTTTACACCCTCCCACCCCAACCGCGGACGACCTGCTTTCAGTTCAGCCCTAGGTGGTTGGCCGAAAAGGACAATCTTTGGCAGTGAGTTTATTTTTGAATTTCTTGAATTTCTACCTGAAATATTTTCATTTATGTTTATTTTATGTATAACTAGAAGAGCAGTGGGGTCTAAGAAATTGTTTACCTTCTCCTCTATGTGCCTCCATCCCAATCTATTCGAAGCCTCCCTCTTTACAACAGTTTACCTCCCTTTTTACTTCCTTACCTCTTTACCTCCCTCTTTACACCATTTTCCTCCCTCTTTACACCGTTTACCTCCCTCTTTACACCATTTACCTCCCTCTTTACACCCTTTACCTCCCTTTTTACACCATTTACCTCCCTCTTTACACCCTTTACCTCCCTCTTTACACCCTTTACCTCCCTCTTTACACCCTTTACCTCCCTCTTTACACCCTTTACCTCCCTCTTTACGCCAGTCTTGGCGATTGGTATCCGTAGCGTTGTGGGTCTTATAAAAAAAAGAAGATATTAATAATCACTGTTTACTTACTAGTTTCAACTTTTAGTGCTGTTAAATTAAGTTGGCTGTTACAAAACGTTCCAGAAGTGCGAATAGCAGTGGACGAAGAAAGATGTTTATTTGGGACAGTAGATACCTGGCTATTATGGGTAAGTCTTTCCTATCGTATCACTCTCTATTTTATTCATAGTGCCGCTAAACGGTTATATAAATAAAAAAAAATTAGCAGTACTCTTCCATTTGAACTACCATTCAAATTGCATGGTTTTTTTTTACATTTTATTGAAATTAAATTTGTATTTTTCCTAAAAGCAACTTGAGCAATCTCAATTTTAATATAATCTTAGCGTCATCATAAAACTCCATTGTTTTACTGAATGCTAGAAATCCATTGAAAACTATTAATTCGAGCCAGTGTTTACATACAAGGTATATACTATGGCTTTTTGAAGCACCAAGCCGCTTGAGAACAACACAGCTGCACATGCTTCTCCTCAATCCCCTCAATTTATTCAAAGCTTCACCAAAGGGTATATGAAGGAATGTATTTATTTTTTGAGCTTTAAATCCCATATTGGATGGAATTTTCGGAGGGGTAATTGCGAGAGTTCTGGACATAATTTTTGTCAAGTAGATCTAATAATATTTTTTCGGAATACATATCAGTTTCTGAGGACATAGACCGTCCCAAACCCTGAGTTATGTTTTTTTTGTGTAAGCAGAATATCAAACATAGCCTGTACGATAAGTGTAACTGTGCACACTGATAAAAATGCCAGATTAATCTAGATACAAACGTAAAACTCGCAGCTTAATTTTGGAACTATGTGTGCTATAGAAATCCCCAAAGAAGAATTCATGGGAAAAAGCCCCCATAAAACTCAACTTGTACCGAAGCTATTAGAGAGAGAAATAATTTATTAACCAAATAACCCTTACATAATCTTTCAACAATAGAATAGATTTTTTTAATAAAAAGAGCTTTCATAGCTTTGGCCTGGACCACAACTAAATAACGCTATTTTTTACAACATTGGTCACTAAAGTGAAAAAAAAAATTACGAACGATTAAATGCAATAACAAAAATAAGGGACAAAAGAGTTCACGAAACGGTTTGTAAGGCACTTTGGGGGTTCAAGCTTGATTTAGCTTCGGGTATTCATATGTTTTGTACAAGGAGGTGGTAGTAAAGAACGGTGCTTCTCGCATGCGAGTAACGAATGTCCAAACTTGAGCATTAGTTCGTATCGGCGCTCACGGAGAGACGGAACTTTCAGCGACTCGAGAGCGGACTCATAAGACACGTGATTTGGACCTTGTATGATTTTTGTAGCACGTTTTTGCACAGCTTCCGTATCACCACTTAGGTATTCAGTATTGTGTACTTTTAGGCTCCAGACTGCGCATGCGTACTCGAGTAATGGTCGCACATAATACAAATCTGACAGTCTGAGTGGTTCTGTAGAAAAACCTGGGCGCCACAAAGTCAGTAACGATCTTAAGGCGTAATTTTCTTTTTTCACTAGATTTGCAACATGCGGGCTGAAATCGTCGGGGAAACCCATTGGGTTGTATATTATGGTTTTTTCCATCCTTATAAGCTACTAACATATATTTACACAATAAATCAAAATCACGAAAAACAAAAAGCAAACAAGTAGTGAAAATATAACAACTTTTAACCATCAGCTGCCGACCGTAGTGAGTTTAAGAAGGGGACAAATTAGCCCACGACGCGGGTTTCTTGATGACTAAAGAGCCCATCTTTCACTCTTTTGCTTGTATATGTGTATAAATTTGAGTTTTTTAGTGTGTTGTCTTTGCATTGAAAAAACAAAAACAACCCAAAGAAACACAAACTGTTAAAGCTGGAAACATGATGAAAACCATGAAAAAGGCTATTTACCACAACCGCCAAGTGAAACTTCAGCAGAGGCGTCCCGGGGGGGGGCTGCTGTCCCTCTAATGGTTTTGTCATTCGGTAAAATTCTCGCCGAAGGTGGAAATTTCGGCAGATATTTTTCAAAATTGCCCGAAATTTAGCAAAATTCTTGATTTTTGCAGAAAATTTGGCATAAATCAGGTTGCGATTCGGTAAAATTTACAAAGATCTCCCCCCCCCCCCCCCCCAATGAAATGAGTTGGGACGCCCCTGAACTTCAGTGGTTAAAATATTTCCGGACAAATTAACTTGGATTCACGTCGTTAGAGGACTGTACTGTAGTTGGCGGAGTCTGGCGACTATTCTCACAAACGGGAGTCGGCTCTTGCCCAACCTCAACCATCCGAGAAAAAATTTCCAGACAAATTGACTTGGATTCACGCCATGAGAAGGATGTCTGCCGTAGTGGACGGAGTGTCGCGACTAAAAGCCTTTGAAGGGAGATTCTCACAAGCGGGAGTCTTATGCTATTATGCTATTATTATATATATCTTAGGCAAAATGCTGGTGTCCATTTAATTATATAGATTTTATATACGTATAGATAAGAAGCATTTATATTTAATCATGACGGAAATAGTTATAAAAAAAACCTGAGAATGCTAGAATTAATTTTAAATTTTACAATAAGAAATTAATTCTAGGATGGGAAGTAAATTGGATACATATAAAAACCCTTCTCTTAACTTGCGACTATATATTTTCAATTTATTTCAAATATTTCACTGAAAAAGGAATTTTATTTACAACTTATAATGTATTATAAGCTTTTGGAAACTTACTATTTACTTTTAATACGCCCAATAAGCTCTTGTACTTGGTTTTGTAAAAAAAAAAAAGAACAAAAGCTGTTCAGTCCTGTATACGTTTTTTTAGAGCAAACTTTGTTCTATATAGACCATATTTGATTTACTAAAAAAAGTATATAGGTATAAAAGTATAAAAAAGTATAAAAAAAGTATAAAAAAGTATTTATTTTTTTTATTTGTCTAATATATTTTTCTTTTCTAAAATAAATTCAGTGTCAAAAGTGGTTTAGACTTGTAAAGTCTCCACCTGTACTGAAAAGTACTTGTACGGTACGAAAAAGTACTCTACTTGTACTTGTACAGGTGGGAACCACCTTTTTGGGAGATGTTTAAGGTGTCGGTAATAGTACGTAAAGCTATGCTATTTCAGACACATTGCTAATAGTTTTTTTTAATGAATTTTAGAACCTCACCGGGGGTCGCAACGGGGGTCTTCACTTGACTGATGTCACTAACGCATCGAGGACAGCATTAATGAATATTGAAACTTTAGAATGGGATCCCTACTTATTAAGGTAGAATCAAGCTTTTTTATTGCTCTTCATCTTTTGTTGTGTATTCTTCTTATCTTTTCTATTTCTCTATTGTCGCTTTTCCTCTTTTCCCCCTTTTGTGAAGGTAGGCTCAAGTTCTTATACTTTCCTTCTTCAATTTTCTGTTTTCCGTCTTCTATTTTATATTCTCCTTGTATTTTATAATTTCAGAATCCGTACTCACCCCGGCTTTCGACCCGATATTTTGCTTTCGTCAATGACCTGTCCTCAAGTTTCATTTGTAGCTCAATTCAGACTTTGGTTTTGAACATTTTCACTTATTATTTGTTTCTTCTTTTTAATTTCACTATGTTCCAATTTTTGTATCAAATTTAACGCCTACGAATTTTAATCTCACTATTTATATTTTATAGATAGACCTTTCCACGAATTTTATTTTCTAGCTTACACTGACGCTAACCAAAAAACAAACTGTCACATTGTCGTTAAAACAAAAAAAAATGCCAGCCAAAATGTTTTTTTGAATACGCTATTATTGTGAGCACATTATTCTTGAAGCTGATTATGAACTTGTACTGGCAAACATTTGATTAGCCAGTGGAAAAATAAAAACCTGAAAACATAAAATATGGAAAGAATAAAATGAAATAGTCATTTTCTAGTATTTTTAAACTTCATGTCGTTGGTGTCGTACTTTGAGACTGAAACCTATGAAAAGCAGTTTCTCCATTTGTATTATCAAGTTCTTTTTCGAATTTTGATAAATTCTTTGCTATTGAACTTCTAATCTATTTTGTTTAAAAATTGGGTAAATTCTGGATATTTGATTAGGCATTGTTCATCTTTTTGTGGTTTAAAAAGTAACCCTAGTTCTCCAGAAAGTCGTCACCGCTCCAGTAAATCACTAACTTTCGCACCTTTTTTTCCCTTTGGTTTCATTTTCATTCAACACAAAATTAGTGTAATTATAGATTTTATGCCAAGAATATTTATGTTATCGATTTTACATTCCCCAGTTTTATTGTCTCCATTTTGTAGATCCAAGTTTTCTTTAAATTCTAATTGTTTTTCTTTTGCTCTTATAAAACTTCTAATCTTTTCAGTATAAAATTATGTGAATTCTAATAATCTTGATTTAGCCCTGTCCACCTATTTCAGACTTATAAGATAAGTCTAGTCTTCTGGAAAATTGCCAGTTTTTCAGAAAATCATCATTGTTCTCATCTTATATCCTCATTTTTAATTTGGATCATTTTTTATTCCGTTCCTTTTTTTCATGGTTTATTACGGTTTTTTTCATTCTGTGATTTTCAATTGGAAAAAGTCTTCATTTTTAAACTCAAAATTTGCTTGCATCTCTTTTTTTTTTGCTCTAATAAAACCTTTAAACTTTTTGCATGTAAAATTACGTGAATTCTTATAATCGTGAGTTTGCGCAGTTCTTCTTTTTGAGATGTAAAAAATAATCTCAATCTTCTGGAAAGTTTTCACTTTTCCTTTTTTTTTATAACACCTCGCTCTTTGCGCTAAAGTTTAAATTTTGTCCCAGTTATTTAAAACTACTCCTGAAACATAAGAATCGTTTAGTTAGAACAATAAGTAACTTTTTAAAAGTGCCGGAAAACTTTAGCTTGAAGAGTAAATTGTTGAGGAAGGTGCAACCCCCTCGTATACGTAATAATTTCTGTTCGTTTTAAGCTTTAATGTTGCTCCTTACTTTCAGTTGAAAAAATTGTTTGTTTTTTTTTACATTTAATACATACAAAAATCAATATGATTCATCCAAAATCATACTGTCGACGTGGGGCTATTCAGGCAAAAACACGTACATATAATATCATTTAAATTCACTGTAATAAGACAGAAACAAATATATTAAATAATAATAATAATACGGGGCTACAACTACATACCATATCCATACCGCGGTGTTACACTCACTAACCAACAAATTTGCAGCTGATTCTCTTCATTTTCCTTATTCTGTTAATTTTGTTAATTGCTTTTTTTCCATGGTTTTGTAAACGTTAAGTATGGAATTGAGCCTAATTATTAGCTTTAATGCCGGGAACATGGGCCAAGAATATACAGGAAGGAATGGCAAATTGAAATAGAACTGTATTTTGATTCTCTGATTTAAGATCTCGCCTCTTTGATCCTTGGCTACTATTTCCTCTATTATTTTCAGATAGAAACAATGCCGCCGCATCTTGGGTTGTTAATTTGGACAACGGGGGGAGGGGGTGAGGTGACAGGGACTTCTGACTTTGTATTTTGGGGGAAGAGTCATCCCCGGCCCCCACAGAAAGCTGGGTATAGTTTATACAATCCTGTTAAAATTTTTCCTCTATAAATTATTCGGTTAAATGGAATAAAAGATTATATTCAGATATAAACTAATGTTTTTGGGTAAGTTTTTTTTTGGGGGGGGGGGAGTCTCGTTATAATTGTTTTAGCTCACCTGTCATTATTGACCCTCAAGAAAATAAATAGAGATAGGTAAAATTTACTAAAGCATTTCGTCCCATCCCCTCAAGAAAAAAGAAACCACAATGGCATAAAAAAAACTCCATATTTAGGTCTCAAATGCACTGTGTTAAAGGTAGAACAGCATTGATTTGAGAGTAATAAACTGTAAGTTCTGTCCTTTGGTTTCTTTTTCTTCAGAAATATATTAATCAGAGCTAGTAGGTTTAAATTAAAGGGGAGATGACATAAAGGTAAATATATATAAATTTTGAAGAATTAAAATTTTTGACTTTTGTTACATTCTGGTTGCACCCCCATACTCAGTTTCCACCCAGAAGAGGCCTGATCGTTGCTGTGTCCCCTTCTGTAAGAAAGCAGTAATAATAAATGGATTGTGAATAGAAGGATCGGAAGTGTTTTTAGATGGTGGAATATAGCCTAATTTGGTCGAGTTCAGTTTTTGTAGTTAAACTGAAAACAGGGAAGCGACAGCAAAATAGAGTGTGGTGTTTCTGCATCATCCGGTTTCAGTTGTGTCGTCTATTGCATGGAGGAGTCTACCAGACCTACGGTGTTTTGCGAAAAAAAAACACAAAAATTTAAAACGATTCAGTTTAGTAAAAGCCTCATTTAAGAATTTATCACTTTATTAAGAATTTAAAAGATTCAGTTTATTATTCAGTTTATTTTTTCATAATTGAATGGCACAGTGGTGGTCTTATTGTTCCTATTTTTGGCAATGGATTAACTGACTGTAACTTGACGAGCTTAAGATTTAACTGATTTAAGTGGCTGGGAATGTGTTCACAGGTTTTATAGGCTATGCAATGAATAAAATGAAATTTTTGCCATGGGCTAGGGTTTATCTGGGTAATAGCTTAACTGATTACTTATAGACTAAATGGTTTAATGGGTTAAATAGATTATAATTTAATTTGTTTAACTCGTTTAAACTTCTTTAATCTGTTGTTAGAAGGACAGAAGATTTCTCTCTTGTGGATTTACAAAAGTGAGAAAAGAACATTTTGAATTTCAGGTTTCAGCAACTTTCTCTTTATTATATAATAATATACAATTTATTATTATGTATATAATATAATATATAAAAGGGGCAACAATATTGTCCCTTGTATGGAAAACTCAGTAAATTTCAGCAATCCTTCGTAAGGTATATTTTCGCACGTCTCACAAGCACTTTTTCAGCTAGCCTACCCTATCTTAGCTACTATTTAGCCGGGTTCAACTACCTCAAAGAGGTAGGTAACTCATAAGCACATTTTTAGGTAGCCTAACATGTTCTGGCTACTATTTAAACGGGTTCAGCTACCGCAAGGAGGGATAGAGTAGCTTTTTTTGGATTAATGTCAAAAGTATGTGTGTACCGGAATTGAGATATTCCTCATAAAAGCCAAATTTTAATCCGGCCAGTATGTGTAGCTACTGGCCCTTCTTTATCGATTACTGTCGTTCACAAAATTCGTAGATATCTCTTTTCATCAATCCTTATTTGAAATTCAATATTTGTTATCAATTCTCACGTAGTAAGTAATTAGTATTTCAGATGAACATCCATGTTCAGCATGAAGTTCAGTTGAACATAGTAAGTTCAAACCGCAATTGTTGAAAACTTCAGGGGGAATCTTTTGTTTTTGGACGTTCAACGTGTCTTCAACTCTCTTTAGCTACCATAAATCTAAGCTTGTCTAATTTCAGATTTTTTGGCGTCCCAAAATCCATTCTTCCAGAAATCCGAAGCTCATCAGAAATCTATGGCTATATTACTCTTTCACATCGATTAAAAGGAGTCCCAATTTCTAGCGTAAGCTTGTTTCTTATTCCTTTTATTTTGTCTTGCTCTTACCCTATGTATAGTTGTTTGCCAGATATCTTAGATAGTATAATTGTTACCATTTTTCGTTATTTTGTAATAGAGACTGATAATGGGCCTACCCGAAAAATTGGTTGGGAGGCGAGGAACGGAGGCCTACCAAAAACATTTATTTCTGAGGAGTGAGGCGTTTGTAATTTTTGGGCATTTCTTTTATAGAAATGCAAAATAGACATGTTTAAAGTTGCAAAACACTAATTTTTGCGTTTAGAATCCTTTTTCTAACGCGACAAGACCTTTGGTGACGTCTGAGTCAATTTTATACTATACTGAGAAAAAAATCTTCTAAAAAAATCTTATTCTAAAAAACAATCTTGCTATTTATTGATGATGAATAAAAACTACAACTTGTTTCAGCTTTTATTGACAAGACAAGGCTTACACTCAAGTCTCACTACAGTCACTCGGAAAAAAATAAAAAAATATTTTTTCCCTTGGATTTTAGCGTCCCACTTGCGCTATAGAAACAGAAAATTAAAATGGCAAGTAAATAGTTGGAAAAGCCTAAATCATACACCATATTCTTATCAAGTATTGTCTACTAATACTACTATCAGTCTCTTGTCAGATTTATAATATAGGAAACTACTGTTTTTTTTCCAATCTTCCATGTTTTTTAATTTCAAAACCTTGTGCCTTGATTCTTCACTCTGATTGATCAGTCATAAAGCTTACAGTTGAAAGTTGAGTTCGATAAAGCAAATTACAAATGAGATTATTAGTGCTGCAGTCGTGCGTAATTTAGATCTTATCAACAAGTTTGGCTCGGGCATTGGAATAAGCAGAAATGGTAACAAAAAGCAGGGTTGCCATTCTGCAGCCCCTCTTGACACAGTCCTGTTAAATTTGACCTTTGATTTTTCTCGTTTGAATTTTGAAAATGTTTTATTAGGTTAGAATGTCTAACTGAACAAATTTGCCTCCTTTTCGAAGCTAAAAAAACACATCTATCTCAAGTAGTTTAATAGGGCATTTAAGACAAAATGCTAGTGACTGGTTGGGTTGACAGCAAATAAATAAAAATACAAATCTACCAAATAACATACATACATGCGTACATAGATAACATACATATAATAAAAAAACATACATAAAATAAATATAATGAGTAAAATACATAATATATAACACATAATGATGTAATAAATAATAGGAGCATAAATACATAATAAAAATAGGTGTTCCACGAAGTGTTTATTATTCACCTGTCTGCTATTATTGTTTGTTCGTAAAAAAAGACGCATCCAGGGGAGGGGGCTACGGGATTTTAACCCCCCCCCCCCCCCTGAAATCTTTCTGACTCGGAAGAACGTAACAAAAAGGCATATAAACAAATTTTGTTGCTTTTTTTTTTACCTCCCCACCTCGCCACAAAAATCCTAGATACTCCCTTGGTTGAAAAATATTGGTTCACTTTTTTGTAAGAGGCGAATTGTAAAAACTTTTAAATAAAATTATAAAGAAAGGTGGAACAAAATATTCCATTCAGAATTCGTTCCCAATCAAAAGGCCATATAATGCAAAGCAGGTAAAGCAGAAAAAAAACTAACAACAAAAATGAGAATATTTCGCACAAATAGCCTAGCCGTTGTTGGGAGGCTTGTAGAATTTATTTTTTTCAAATTTGTGGCATATACAAAATCTGTAAAACCATATTTTGAGTTGCAAACTCATTAGACGGGCCATGTATGGTCTAAAAAAACTAGCCACTTTGAATTTTGCCTCTTATTTTGCGTTTTTGAAGGGCAGAAACACTTTATGAGTCTACACAGGCTGTACATGACATACAAAAATATAAAGACCCCCCCCCCCAAATAAAAAAGACGAAGAAAAATACAAAACCAAACGAGAGGGATTTTCAACCATTACTGAACTATCCGCTGTCTATTTGTTTTATTCACGAGCTGAAAATTACCCTGGTTTGGTTTTGTCCTAAAAAAAATGAATAAAAAAAAAATCCATTTCTCGTTTTGTCAGTTCTTCAAGCACAGTTGCTGTGTTGGCAAATGCTAAGGTGACCCTATACAGGCTCAACACCGCTAGAAGGCCAGGTGGAATTAGAAAGATTTGAATGAAGAAAGACGGGTACAAAGATTAAAAAAATTGAATGTATTTCTGTTCGGTAGATGCTTGGTGACCAGCAAGCAGCGCTTCTTGGTCAGATGTGTGTCAAACGAGGTCAAGCTAAGTGTACCTATGGAACAGGCTGCTTTCTTCTATGTAACAGTGGCAACAAGGTAGGTTTACTTTAATTTGACTAGTTAATTGTATAAGGAAAGTTTATGGTCCGGACACAAGTTCGATTCTGAATGTTAATTGCAATCAGTTCTTTATAATTATTTATCCTGTTTTTGCTCAGTGTTCTTAGTTTGTTCTCTTATTAGGTCTTCTCTTGTTGGGTCTCTTATTAGGTGTATAAAGAGAAGTGCAATGGTGAAAGCCAATATGTAAGGTCCAACCACGGTTGCCAGGTTTTCTTGGAATACTAACCCAAAGGGCGAAAATCATTTGAGCTATTGCACAGTTTGTTTAAATTGGGTTAATTTTTACTAATGTTTTACGGGTTGTTATTAATATACTAATTATTTTTAAAATGTGTTTAATTAAGCTGAATTTAATCTTTATTATCTTAGTGAGGCGGAAACTCGCCCAACTTGGCAATGCTGCGTCAAAATTTGAGTCATCAAGTTACCTCTGTGAGTTTAAAATCAAAAATGTTTTGACTGAAAATGTAAAATATTTGTTATCTTCAAAAGTTTAGAATTCATTCAATTAGTTGTGTATAATTATTTATCCTGTTTTCGTTCAGTGTTCTTAATGTGTTCTCTTATTAGATGCTCTATTATCGGGTCTCTTATTAGGCGTATCAACAGATGTATAATGTTGAAATCCCATGTGCAACGTCTAACCACGGTTGCCAGGATTTTCTTGAATACTAACCCAAATCCCGAAAATCATTTCTCAGTTTCTTTAAATTGGGTTAATTTTTACTAATGTTTTAATGGTGGTTAATAATATACTGACTATTTTTAATTAGTTTAATTCTGCTGAATTCAATTTTTACTATCTTAATCGGCGGAAACTGGCCCAACCTGACAATATTGCGTCAAACCTTTTGACTCATCAATTTACCTTCAAAAGTTTAAAAAATATTTTGACTGATTTATGTCATAAAAGATTTCTTATCTTCAAAAGTCTAGAATTGGCAGCAGTACAGTATCTTTTGATGCTGTATTTGGATGCAGAATTGGTAGGCTATTATAGGCTACTCTTTTTGAGTAAGTGTATCATCGGTGTTCTTATCTAATCCAAGAAAATCTGGCAACTGTCGTTTTAACCTGTAGTTCCTAGTGTCCTTGAATAAGGGTTTGGTTAAAATTGTCATATAGTTTAGTTTCTTCCAACTGCTGAAGTTTTCGTTGAAGTGTTTTGCGAAAGCAACAGCTGAACAACATTATTAAATAGTATGTTATTTAATATTATTTAATTGGTTATTTAATTATTTAATTAATTAATTAACTAACTTTTTATTTTATACTATTTAATTTCATTTTTTAATTAAATTCTGATACTGTTTAATTAATATACTATTATATTAGTCTACTTAACACACTAAGAAACTAACTTTGGGGGTATGAGTGGCTTTGAAAAAGTAACCCCATTAGTTTAAGTAAAGTGGTATATTTTAGGTGATATTTTGCTTTTATTACCTGATGTTTCAGCTTACTTTTGAAATTAATTGGAATAAATGATGGATCGATTTTGATGATATCTAAATAATTTGAGATGAAAAAAGTAGACGTTTTTTCAGGCTAGTTTTTCAGTTAGATCAGGTTACCAGAGACAAAGAAATAACACAAAAGAGAAAAACAAGATTAATAAAATAATTGAAAAAGACAAAATTACCGAGTGAGTAACTATTTGAGCGGTCTATTCTTAGATATAGGACGAATATTTTTCTACTATTCTACTATTTATCTACTATTTTTCTGAACTTTCTTTTCCTCATAGGTTTTGCCAGGAATGGTGGGGGGGGGGGGGGGTCAACGGTTTAAACGTTTTAAACCGTTTGGAATAAAAAATAAAAAGATCCAAATTGAAAAAAAAAGCCAAGACTGATAATTTGAGTGAGAGGCAAAGCTGGCATAAGCCTTTTTCCGAATTGTATAAAAATGATGTTGAATGTTGAAAAGTTAATGTTGAAAAATTGTATGAAAGCTTTCAGTGTTGGTTATGTAATAACTTTAAAAGATTTTTCAGTGTTTGGGCCTCCTCAAATTAGTTCTGACTCCTGAAATGGGGGAAACCCATCCCCCTCCCGAAACATGCAGAACTCTTCCCGTTGAATTAAAATACCAAAAACAGGCGTGCCCTCCTCTTAGACATTTTGCTTGAGACAATCTACTCCTTCCTGCAGGTGCATATTGGGTGGCAATACAGTTTGTGGACCCTGGTTAAATGGTTAAAATACCGGCAACATGACTGAAATGCCGGTAATTGGTAACTATTTCTGGTGGAAATGCCAGTAAATGGTAACTATTTCTAGTTGAAATGCCAGTAAATCGTTACTATTTCTGGTTAAAATGCCAGTAACTGGTAAATATTTCTAGTTAAAATGCAGGGAACTTGACTGAAAATAATCTATAAAGTAATCTTCCCCGCAAAAGATGGCGTATTCTTTTGCACTGTCATATTATTTGCTTTTCCATTGTCATGTAGAATGGTCTGCATTGCTGGTGTTGGGAAAGAAAACTTTATTTGGGTAAATTGAATCGTATGAAGTATGTTTATTTTTTAACAAATATGCTTTTCACTGGCTCGGCTAATGTATTTGAATTCAGCCGTAGAACTGCCATGACGAATGAATGTCCGTTTACGCGCGAAAACGTAGTTGTAAGAATCTGTGGCTAATAATAAGAAAGGGTATTTTGTTGCTATATGTTACCTAACTTCTATTTATGTCATTTTTTTCTATTTTCATAGCCTATATTCTCTGACAAAGGACTCATCACAACAATTGGTTATCAACTGGGAAAAACTAAACGGCCTGTTTACGCCATAGAAGGCTCTGTAGCCGTAGCTGGCTCCTCAATTCGATGGCTCCAAAAGAACATGGGAATTATCAAAAGTGAACATGAAATTGAATCCCTGGCAGCTAGTGTCACAGATTCTGGTGGCGTTTATTTTGTGCCCGCCTTCTCTGGACTCTACGCACCCCATTGGCGAACGGACGCAAGAGGGTGGGTTTTTTTTTTTTTTTTTTCATTTTTTTTTTTTTTGTTTACTTCTTGTAATAATTAGTATGATTTGCAATTTGATTTTGGTGCCGACTTAGTGATGCACGCTTATAATAATTTTCGTCGAAACTCTTAATAAAAAATAACAACAACATAAAGTAACCTACTGGTTATTGGCAACACTGTTTTGAGTCAACAACAAGTCAACACACTGTTTTAACTTTAAATGAAGGAAGTACATGCTACTGAAGTTCTTAAGTGTATACCAATACAAAGTCGCACACTAGAAATGTTGAAAATGTGCACCTTCGATATAAACAACTTTGCTATCTGATTTTTAAATGCCTCAATGTGAATGTTATCAATGAACACCCTACCGCATAGGGGTGCAAATTCGTAAAAATATAGGGTGGCCCAAGGATTTTTCTTCATTAAAAAAAATTAATAAAAATGCAAAAAAGTCCAAAATCTAGGGGGGGGGGGCAGTCATTGAGAAAAAAGGAAGAAAAATCCTTTAAAAAAGATGAAAAAAAATTTCAGTTTATGATATTGTACTGCATTTAAAGGTGAGATTTTGTGCATAAGCTGAAGTATATTTACTGTAGCTACTGATCTGATATTTTCAGTTTGTTAATATTACTTCTTTTCTGTTGTGGTATTAGACCTGTCTACTTGACCCAGACTGGGCCAAACTTTGACCCTAAATTTTGATAAACGGTGGAAGAATTGTTACATTGCCGCAACTTGCGAAATAGCTACTTATTTTGCAACGGAGGAAGTAAGAAATTAAATATAAATAGTTCAAACCTTTGTTATGCAAAGGCATATTTTGTTGGATTTACTGATTGCAATGATATATTCTAATTCTAATTCAGTGGATTCTAGGTTAACCATATCAAATATCCAATTTTCTTTGAAATCTTACCTTTTTCATGAAGTCACAAGACGCTATACTGTAAGTAATGGTAATAGTTTTTAATCCCTGTTTTCAGGGTCGTATCCAGGATTTTTTTTTCGGGGTGGGGGGGGGTTACAAAAAACCTGAAAAACGCCTAAAAATTGCCTATATTCATTTTTTTTACGTTTTTTATCAGTCGGACAAACTTTTCGGGGGGCTCACACCACCTACCCCCCCCCCCCCTTGGACCTTGTTTGTCTTCCCGTGTTAAATCGCCGAAGATCCAACTCAAATAAGTTTCCAATTCTCTTTGGTCGAGACTACCCTAGTTTCGATAAACCCCAATAATTGAGGAAATTTGGGTGGGTGATCGTTCTTCTGAGATTAATTGAAACACGAGAGAAGTAGTTAACCCGGTCTTTTATACATTTAAGGCCAAGTTAATATTAAAGACAGTATTATCAACATTCCAGTTTGAGAGAAAGAGAGAGAGAGAAAGAAAGAGACAGAGTTCGTTTTGAGAGATGTTACTCAGGCTTTGAGCTCTGTTGGTTGGTTGGGCACTTTCAACCCTCCATGTGAAAGATTGATTGCTGAGTATGTTTTCATTCATAATATTCTGTATTTACTGTCCACTTTTAATCGCCGAAGCACCGACGAATTTCCCATTTTCTTTGGGCTGAATTACTATTTGACATCTGGTCACATAGACTTTCTCGCACAGTTTTCCCCTTTTTTGTTGCTATGCTCTTGTTTAATTTTGCTCTTTCCGCTCTGATTTCAGAACCATTTGCGGGCTAACTCACTATTCAACATCTGCTCACATAGCTCGGGCTACTCTTGAAGCTGTTTGCTACCAAACAAGGGATGTACTCTTAGCCATCAATTCAGATTGTGGACAGGAGCCAACTTGTTTGCAAGTTGACGGCGGCATGGCAGCTAATAATCTCCTCCTTCAGATACAAGCTGATATCCTCGGAATACCTGTCAGTAAGTGCCTGCTCTGTTATTATCCATTCAATATTATAATTATTGTTCAATTTGTGGATAATAATATTGAAAAATTATTTTAAATATTGTTCAAATATTATTAATATTATTATTCAATTAATATTGTTATATCATATAATATTATTCACATTATGTTATAATCCTCACGTCAGCGATATTTATATCATGAAGCTGGGTTAAGTTTATCAAAACAACCATTTGCTCGTGCCTCCCCCCCCCCCCCCGAAGAAAAGAAATGACATTTTTGCGATTTTTACTATACTTTCGTATTCTTTTTACGTGTAATTCCGCTTATTTCTATATTTTGTTAAACACGAATTCAGATTATGGATAGAAGCCAGCTTGTTTTGCAAGTTGATGGAGGCATGGTGGCTATCTAATCACTTCAAATACGGGACGGCATTCTTTAAATAAAAAATTATGAAATGTGGGAGGGGACAGGATCTAGAGTTCCCCTCCCTTGTTTTCTTTATTAACTATATTTTGAGGCATAACCCTTAGTTGTATGAAATACGGGAGGGGACAGGGTCCAGAGTTCTCCTCCCTTAATGTCTCTTTAGCTACATTTTGAGGCATAAACTTTGGATCTGCGAATAATTTTCTAACTCTGACACTAATTCTTTATATGATTCTCAACAAACTAGCTGTATAAAGTTTTCCGAAATTAGTGAAATTTTTGAAAAAGTGTGGAATTAATATTAAAATAAAAAATCTTGTCAAGGTAAGGAGTTGGATTTCGCTTTTAAGCTGGAGAGACTCACTCTAGCTGCCAATCTGTTTTTTTTTTTTTTTTTTTTTTTTTTTGAGTAAACCATTTTCCTTTTGAGTTGAAATATTTTTAAACTTAATTTAGTCTTATTAAACTTAATCAAATTAATTATTAATTAAGTTGAATAAATAATAATAAAATAACTATTTAAATCCATTTATTGATGTTGAATTTTTAAGTAACATAATTGTATTTTTTGGTTGAAATTAACTATTTTAATAATGAAATTAGTTTCATCAGAAATTTAATGAAAATTCGAATATTAGTAAATTTATGCGATTAGCGGGATAATTCCTCATTATGCAATGCACAAAATAATAGTAAAAAAAAAAATCTCAACATTTTCAAAGTAGGGGAAACACTTGACAGCATTAGTTTGAAGAAATATTCTACAAAGAAGCTTTCCTAAATTGGTTTTTATTCCCCTGGGATGTTTTCTATTATTTTTTTTTTTTTTTTTTTTTTTTTTTTTTTTTTTTATACTGACTTTTCCATTAATCGAGACCTGTGCTTTTAGTTCGCCCGTCGATGTGCGAGACATCCGCTCTGGGTGCCGCCACGGCAGCTGGTTTGGCAGAAGGCATTAATGTATGGCAACTCGATGTTGAAAATAGCGCCAATTTAGTGACTGAGACATTCCAACCATCTATTCTAGAAGAAGGTGAGTTTTTATCAGCTGAAGCTCAGCTTAGCAAACCGTGTTATATTCTTGTATTTTTTTTTATTATGGTACCTTTGGGGTATTAATGTACTCCAGAGAATACTTCGGAGCATTCTTAATGAATTTTTGTAACTACTGCAGTGGACAATTTAGCTTGGATAGCTTGCAAAAGAGACAAAATTAAAAAATAGCCTACGGGTCCCAAAAAAAGCGAATAGTTTCTTACCCCTTTGGTGGGTAGAGTTGTACAAGGTAGACAGATGAGTTTCATATCAACTAAAGCTTAGCCAGTAAACCATTGTTTTTTTTTTCAATTTTGGGTTTCTGAAGTATTGCTCTTGACTCGTTGACTTTCTGTAATTGCTACGATGAAAGAAAAATCTGGCTTCGATAACTTGCAGAAGAGGCAAAATTTAGAATAAAAAAAAAATGCCAATGAGTATCTGTGGGGTATCAATGGATCCCAAAACAAGAAAGGTATATATATTAAATTAATAAAAAATTCAAAAATCGATAAAAAAAATTGAGTATATCAGTTTGACCAAAAATTTATCACTGTGACCATTGAGCTTACTAAGCCAAATTGTCCTCCCATCGTAGCAATTGTAAACACTCAATAAGAATTCTCCAGAGGCAGACAATTCCAAAAATTGAAAAAAAAATTGAATTTCTGTGACCATAATTTCTCAGTCAGACTTGACCGGGCTCGGTGCCATAGTTGCCACAGTTTGATACTAAATTTTGGCATCAAAGTGGCAAAGCTCTATGACGGTAGGGTACTCTGAAATACTCAATCTATGAATTAACTGCTCAAATTCGAAAATTTTTCTATATGGCGAAGTTTTAAAATTAGTCTGTTTGTTAGTGTAGATGGTATGCACGTGTAGTAATTTGTCTTGGAAAGTAAAAAGTTAGTACCCCTGAGAGAAGAGGAAATTGGACTAAATAATAGTAAATAAATAAAATAAAAGGACGTCGTACAGCCCAACTAGACTATTTGGCTCAAATACACGAATTTTGTAAATTTTCAAACGGTTTTCGAATAACTTTTTAAGGAGGAGTGTTTAGGGGTAAAGAAAGTTATTTTTCGGGTATTCGGGTATCTGCAGGGGAATATTTTTGAAGGCAAGGGAGCCGTGAGTACACATGAATTTGCGCGTGTTTTTTCGGATAATTTTCTATGGAATGGTGCTCAATTTACAACTTTAGTATTTCATATGACTCAACTTTGTATGCATATGACTCAACTTTATATGCATAAGACTCAACTTTAGTATGCATATGACTCAACTCTAGTATGCATATGACTCAACTTCTTGTTTAGCTTCAACAAGTGTAAAAGTAAATACTAATCTGGCAAACACAAAAATTATCCACAAATATTTCTTAAATGAATGAAATTAAATGAAATGAATTTCTTAAAATGAATGAAATTAAATGAAATGAATTTCTTAAAATGAAATTATTTTTCGGGTATTCGGGTATCTGCAGGGGAATATTTTTGAAGGCAAGGGAGCCGTGGGTACACATGAATTTGCGCATGTTTTTTCGGATAATTTTCTATGGAATGGTGCTCAATTTACAACTTTAGTATTCATATGACTCAACTTTATATGCATATGACTCAACTTAGTATACATATGACTCAACTCTAGTATGCATATGACTCAACTTCTTGTTTAGCTTAAACAAGTGTAAAAGTAAATACTAATCTGGCAAACACAAAAATTATCCACAAATATTTCTTAAATGAATGAAATTAAATGAAATGAATTTCTTAAAATGAAATTATTTTTCGGGTATTCGGGTATCTGCAGGGGAATATTTTTGAAGGCAAGGGAGCCGTGGGTACACATGAATTTGCGCATGTTTTTTCGGATAATTTTCTATGGAATGGTGCTCAATTTACAACTTTAGTATTTCATATGACTCAACTTTGTATGCATATGACTCAACTTTATATGCATATGACTCAACTTTATATGCATAAGACTCAACTTTAGTATGCATATGACTCAACTCTAGTATACATATGACTCAACTTCTTGTTTAGCTTAAACAAGTGTAAAAGTAAATACTAATCTGGCAAACACAAAAATTATCCACAAATATTTCTTAAATGAATGAAATTAAATGAAATGAATTTCTTAAAATGAATGAAATTAAATGAAATGAATTTCTTAAAATGAAATTATTTTTCGGGTATTCGGGTATCTGCAGGGGAATATTTTTGAAGGCAAGGGAGCCGTGGGTACACATGAATTTGCGCATGTTTTTTCGGATAATTTTCTATGGAATGGTGCTCAATTTACAACTTTAGTATTCATATGACTCAACTTTATATGCATATGACTCAACTTAGTATATATATGACTCAACTCTAGTATGCATATGACTCAACTTCTTGTTTAGCTTAAACAAGTGTAAAAGTAAATACTAATCTGGCAAACACAAAAATTATCCACAAATATTTCTTAAATGAATGAAATTAAATGAAATGAATTTCTTAAAATGAAATTATTTTTCGGGTATTCGGGTATCTGCAGGGGAATATTTTTGAAGGCAAGGGAGCCGTGGGTACACATGAATTTGCGCATTTTTTTCGGATAATTTTCTATGGAATGGTGCTCAATTTACAACTTTAGTATTTCATATGACTCAACTTTGTATGCATATGACTCAACTTTATATGCATATGACTCAACTTTATATGCATAAGACTCAACTTTAGTATGCATATGACTCAACTCTAGTATACATATGACTCAGCTTCGTGTTTAGCTCAAACAAGTGTAAAAGTAAATACTAATCTGTAATACACAAAAATTATCCACAAATATTTCTTAAATGAATGAAATTAAATGAAATGAATTTCTTAAATGAAATTATTTTTCGGGTATTCTGGTATCTGCAGGGGAATATTTTTGAAGGCAAGGGAGCCGTGAGTACACAGGAATTTTCGTGTGTATTTTCGGATAATTTTCTATGGAATGGTGCTCAATTTACAACTTTAGTATTCATGTGACTCAACTTTATATGCATATGACTCAACTTAGTATACATATGACTCAACTCTAGTATGCATATGACTCAACTTTGTGTTTAGCTCAAACAAGTGTAAAAGTAAATACTAATCTGCAAAACACAAAAATTATCCACAAATATTTCTTAAATGAATACATCTGTATTCAAATTTTACTGCTACTTAATATCCTTCAGAATCGTAAAGCAGAAAAAAAAACACATTTTTGTTTATATGAAGATTATGGTGGTATTCCAAGCACCAGATGAATAATCCGAAGAAAAACTGCTAGAAGCCGAAAGGAGTCTATTGTGGATTCCAGGTGTTGTTTTTCAGAAGAAGAAGAAGACTTTTTGATTATTTTGTGAAGCGCTATAAACTCAACAAGTTTCTCCGACCAGGTTTTGTTTTGTTGGGAAAATTCTCTAACAATTATTAGCAAGGCCTTATCCAGGGGGGGGTGGATTACCCGGTGTGCCCCCCCCCCCTCCCCCGAAATTTTTGACCGACTCGAAAATAAGTCGAAAATTAGTAAAACATAGGTAAAAATCAGTAAAATTAGTCGAAAACTGAGTCAAAAATTAGTAACCCCCCCCCCCCAAAAAAAAGTTAAAAATTAGTAAAAAAACCCCCTGAACAAAAATCCTGGATACGGCCCTGATTATTAGTAATAATTTTCTGTTCGCTTGTAGACAAGGAATATTTGTTAGGGCGTCAAGTATCACAAAGGTGATATTTGGATGGACTGTTTTATGTGACTAATTCTGAAGTTAAAATGTATTTGTGTTAAATAAACTTTTTTTATGTCATGAATTCTTACAAATAAAATATATAAAAATTTGTTTTTTAAGATCGTACAAAATCTGTTTTTTTCGGCTTTGGTGATACTGAATTTTAGTTATAATTCCTCTACAATAGTTTCTACAATAATTGTGGATAGTTAAATTATTGTAAATGTTATCTACAGTTGTAGGTGTTGTAATTATTGTAGAAGTTATCTTAAAATAATTCTCGCCGTTTTGTAATAAGGCTAAGTAAATACTGAATAATATTTGTTTAGCATAATTCAGTCTATATGTGAAATAGATAATTTTATTTGTCTCTGACTGAATAAATACTTTCAACATGACGCATTTGATCAAATTCGTCCAAAATTGACGCGAAAAAGGGATAATAACTTAAATAAATTTAGGTAAAGAAGATATTCCCTAATGCTACAAATAATAGTCTGTGGCAGATTTTTTTTTTTTTTTTTTTTTTTTTTTTTTTTTTGCACCAACCTAATCCTCAGCTTAGACTTACCTCGTTTCTGCATCAAATCAGGACTTTTTTAATTTTTTATCTGGTTCAGGACTTAGCTCGTTTTAAAAATGTATGTAATCACGCCCTCGTTTTACACGTTTTTACATGCCGCACCCAAAGGGCGTATCTGACACTATCCGTGCATAGGATGGAGTAGATATCCTTCCACTGCAAGGTTTTACAGAATCACATGCTCAAAAATCCTTTTAAGTCTTAACAAGTGCCTTTTTGGAAATAGTATGAAGTTGTGCACATTTTAGGAATTATTATCTCGCCCGCTGCTTTTATGTACGCCCTTGTTTGACATTTGTTTGTTTTTGACATAGAATAATAGAATAATTTCAGAATAGTTAATTTCAGAATAATTCTATTATTACTAATTACAGAATAATTAAAAATAATAGAATAGAATAATATTACAGAATAACAGAATAATACAGAATAATCTTTGACATAAATATTTGCTCGACAGAATATTTGTTTTGTTTTTGACATAAATATTTGTTTGTTACAGAATAATAGAATAATTTCAGAATAATTAATTTCAGAATAATTCTATTATTATTAATTACAGAATAATTAATAATAATAGAATAGAATAATAATAGAATAATGTTTCAGAATAATACAGAATAATTTTTGACATAAATATTTGCTCGACAGAATATTTGTTTGTTTTTTTGCCTAAATAGAATAATTTCAGAATAATTCTATTATTACTAATTACAGAATAGGTAATAACAATAGAATAGAATAATATTACTGAATAACAGAATAATACAGAATAATCTTCGACATAAATATTTGCTCGACAGAATATTTGTTTGTTTTTGACATAAGTGTTTGTTTGTTACAGAATAATTTCAGAATAATTCTATTATTATTAATTACAGAATATTTAATAATAATAGAGTAATGTTACAGAATGCTACAGAATAATTTTTGACATAAATATTTGCTCGACAGAATATTTGTTTGTTTTTGCCTAAATATTTGTTTGTTACAGAATAATAGAATAATTTCAGAATGATTAATTTCAGAATAATTCTATTATTACTAATTACAGAATAATTAATAATAATAGACTAGAATATTGTTACAGAATAATACAGAATAATTTTTGACATAAATGTTTGCTTGACAGAATATTTGTTTGTTTTTGATATAAGAACCTTAACAACCTTGTGTTTGATGTTAATCTTATTCATCAAACACAATTGATCCTTCTTAGCACATAGAAAGGTGAACAGGGATAAACTCTTCTAAAGATTTTTCTTGCATAAAACTTGAAAGGGTAATGTCCAGGGGTGTCAATGTACGAAAATGTAGGGGGAAGGGCCAAACGTATTTTTCAAATTTTTGAGTGGGCAATTTTTTTTCACTGAGTTTTTTTTTTTTATGAAAATACCCAACCTCCTCCCGGACGCGCCTAGTATTGCCAAACGCTTTAATTTTATTATGATCTTGTAGCCTTTTATGTCGATTCAGTTATTGAATCTATATAGGTATATTAACTTTGTTTATTTTTAATGAACCTTCTTTTATTATAGATCGGGCCCGAAGATACAATAAATGGCACGAAGCAATAAAACGGAGTCTTGGCTGGGTGCCATCTATTGATACTCCTGTTTCAAAACCAGGTCAGTGAAGGAAATTCCTTCCTATCCTCTTGCTAGCCATCCCTTCTTGTAAGGGAGTCAAATATCCCAGTGATTCAAAACCGGTGCCTTTTTATTTTTAAACATGTGTTTTGGAAATGCTAGTCAGATTTGGTATCCCATTTAGTTTCATTTAAATGTCTGAATCTCTCTCTTTAACGTATTTTTAATCGTCAAAGAGTTTGGGCAAAGTTAAATTAATTTCAATTATTTTTATTATAAAAAAATATCTTAGTACGTATCTTTTGTATCGATTTAGTATTGCATCATTATTATTTAGATCGATTAGATCTAATTGGATCGAATCGTAATATATTAATTAAATCGATTATCAGATCGACATCTTATATCTTAGTAATAGTATATCTTCGTATTAGATCGATATTGTACGTACTAGTGATGTATCATCAAAATTGTAGTGCCTTTTAAGAATTTTTTACTTTTTTGAAGTTTTATAGTTACAACAGTTTTCCAAATTGGAATGCGGTCTTTTTCTTGTTTTTATGCTCAAGGTGCTTTCACTATCCTCGCATTTTTATTGATTTTCCCTAATCACCTTCCGCCCCCCCCCCCTCCAAAAAAAATCAAGAAAAAAAATGGGTTTTCCAAAATCTCCCAGAAAAATAACGTTTAACGAAATTAGCGATTTTTCTCTCGCGTGTTTTGTGTATTTACGAACGAGATTTACGAACGACGGGGAGATTTTGGAGAGTCAAATTATCTTTTGGTGAAATTTAGGGAAATATAAAAAAATACGGGGTCGTAGAAATACTACATGCATTATTAATTTCTAGCCGAAAATTTGCCCATATGAGAAAATGAAATTTATTTTTGCTGATGTCCTTCTGTATCTTAACATCCTAAACAAACATGTGGCTATATATAAAGATGTCCCATGAGATATTATACAAAATATTTAATATCTGATCACTATTATCGGAACAAAGTTAAAGCATGTTTATCATGAGATTATCAATTTTCTGTTTTATTCTATTCACTCGTCAGCTAAATCATCTATTTAATAATTGATTATTGATATTCAATTACTTCGTCAGTTATTTTATCGTCACTATTCATTGGTCAGTTCTCTGTAATAAAGCCGGTCCCTCATAATATGTATTGCCAATATGCTTAATAATGTTCAAAATTAGCATAAATATTTCATATTTTGGTATTCAAGTAATACATTATCCGGTGTTAATTCAACCTATTGCTTATTTTTTTTGTGACCAAGAAAGTCGAAACGTATCGTCAAGCTTCCAGGACGTTTAAGTTAAATTACTGTATTTTTTGGACAATAAGATTGCTCAGTTTGAAGTTGGTGCTACGAAAATTAATGATATTTTCAGAATTGATTTTTGGAAAGGATTGTGGATCCTAAATTTCAAGCTGTCGATGGAAAATTATTATCAACAGTAAAGCGATTAATTTTTTTTGGCTAAATGTATCACTGCAAAATCGTAGAAGGGGTGTTTACCCTTAATGGATTTCTAACCTCACCCCCCCCCCCAAAAAAAAAAAATCCTTTTTCAAGGACCAGTTTTGAAAGATTCCCTGTGTCAAAATCTTTTTAAATATATGTTGTTGGAATATAATAATAGGAATAAGGGGAACAAAACATTTTCTCCCCTATTCCTACTCTTAAAATACCTACTGCTCCTTATTTCTCCTAATTAGATATATTTGGATCCCATAATGGTTTCTTTTTGCCTTAGTCAATCCTATTGAAAGTCTTAATTTATAAACCATCTTCGTTTGAGCTGTGCACAGGGTCTAAATTGAGCTAAGAATTATAAGATATATAATTGATGTTGTAGCCATTGGTCGTAATTAACGTTTTCTCAAATTTTTTGTGTTCTTCTCCTTTCACTGGAATCAGGCACGGAGGCTTGATTTTACAAATTGATAGGTGAGTTTATATTCGTCGCCTCCTGCAAACGGTAAGAGTGGGGTTATAGAGGAGAAACATTTTGAGCAAAAACGTTAGTTGCGACCTTTTAACCATAAGGTAACATGGTTGCATAAATTTTTTTATTAGCAATCAAAATTCCTCCTGGAAAGATATGTTTTGATTTCAAAAGCCATTTTACATTCAAAGCTATATTAGATTTTCGTTGGGGAGGGGGTACCAAATTTTTTAGACTCAATATAACCTCTCGTGTTATGCAAGTAATTTAATTTTAGATAACTTGATAGATTTGGTTTGCCCCTTCCCCCTAAAAATTAACAAATATAATCATGTTTCTGATTGTATCCCAGTGTAGTTAGAGGCTATTAGATTTGATTTTGCTTAGTTTTATTTTTCTTTTGTATTCTGGTAGAATTTGTAAAATTGATAATTTCGCCTCATTGTTGTTGTATTAGATATTTGTTGGGTTGTTTCTTAGTTGTCTTTCAATAAAATACGTAATTATAAGTATATCTCGTTGTTTTGACAGTAGTGGTGATGGCCTATTTTCTTTATTTTTTCGTATTTTTTTGCATAGTGTCATTAGCAACAAATGGGTTTAATCCTTGGACTTATTTTAAAAACTACATATATATTTATTTCATTAAGTATATAATCAATACTATTACTTATTCCTATATAATTAATTATATAACTTTGTTACTGCATAATGTTAACTATATATTTTAAAAATATGTAATTATTTTTAATTTCATAATTATAGACTAAAGATCATAAAACCTTGTGACTAGAATGAAGGATTTTAGTGGGATTAGTGTCATTTGATTATTGTTATCAAATTAAGAAAAAAGATCTTCGGAATATATTCTTAAGATATGCGACCATAACTGACTCCCTCACTTTCAACTATCAGAGTGGCCATATCTCATTACAGGCAATCTAACGGTCCTATGTCAATTTTAAATTCTTGGTCAACATGCCTGAGACTCTAGGCAGGCATGCCTTTCCAAAAACTAACAAACAAGTATGTGTCCAATAAGAGAGTCATGCTTACTCCCGCGATTTACCCCTGCCGCAGCCATTTAAGTATTTGCCTCTCAATTGCTTGGACTATCTGTTTCGGCTTTTCTCTTTCTATAATTAGCCATGTCTTGATGCAACCTACTGCAAGATACTTGATAACTTTAGTTCAAAATCAACGCTTTTTTGAGGTGGTTGCGCATTGAATTTTTCAAATTGGTACTGTTTTTGAAGGGGAAAATTGTTCATTCGGCGCATTTTCAAAAAAAGGAGCCTTCAGCGCATTTTCACTTTTGAGCGGTGCAACTTTAGACCATGCAACTGACAACACTGTCGACTGTGATTCTCTAACTCTTGGTCCACACAGTTGTTCACACTGGAACAATATTTGTTTTAAATGGCAATTTAATTGCTAATTTAAGCAACTTTGGTTGCTTTTGTTCTACAATTTATTGAGTTGAAAAACAGGCTTTTATTGGGTTACTAGGCACTTTTCTACGCAACAGCAATATAATTGTAACTTATTGTTTATATTTTTTCTGAACAGCAGTGACTATTATAGAAGATAATATCATAACTTTCCCTTACTTTCGGCTACAATTCTCTAAGGCCAGAGATTTCACGCATTTACGCATGAAAATGCGGTTCACAAAACGGTAACATTGACAGAAATCTGTTCCGTATCATATTCGTTCTTGTTTCAATTCAAAAGACACCAAATATGGTTGACAAACCGTCATTTCGGGAAGACCTCTGTCGTATAATCTTCAGGCTTGTTTAAATCCAGAAGGATCCTCGAAATACGCTTCACAAGTTATCATTTCGATGTCAGTCCCATATCGTCTTCAGGCTTGTTTAAACTCAAAATGCTCCTCAAAGTGTAGTTCACAGGTTATCCTTCCGACGGAACCTTTACTGTATCATATTCAGGCTTGTTTGAATTCAAAATAGTCCTCAAAGTACGGTTCACAGGCCAACATTCCTACGGAACCAGTGCCACATGTTCTTCAGGCTTGTTTGAACTCAAAAAGATCCTTAAGGTGTGGTTCACAGGCCTACATTCCGACGGAACCTGTACAATAGAATCGTCAGGCTTATGTGAACTCAAAAGGCTCCTCAAAGGGCGGTTCACAGGCTATCACTCCGATGGAACCTGTACCATATCATCTTCAAGCTTGTTTGAATTCGAAAGACTCCTCAGAGTACGGTTCACAGGCCAAAAATCCTATGGAACAAGTACCATATTATCTTCAGCCTTGTTTGGACTTAAAAGGCTCCTCAAAGTACAGTTCACAGGTTATCATTCCGACGGAACCTTTACTGTATCATATTCAGGCTTGTTTGAATTCAAAATAGTCCTCAAAGTACGGTTCACAGGCCAACATTCCTACGGAACCAGGGCCACATGTTCTTCAGGCTTGTTTGAACTCAAGAAGATCCTTAAGGTGTGGTTCACAGGCCTACATTCCGACGGAACCTGTACAATAGAATCGTCAGGCTTATGTGAACTCAATAGGCTCCTCAAAGTGCGGTTCACAGGCCATCACTCCGATGGAACCTGTACCATATCATCTTCAAGCTTGTTTGAATTCAAAAGACTCCTCAAAGTACGGTTCACAGGCCAACAATCCTATGGAACAAGTACCATATTATCTTCAGGCGTGTTCGAACTCAAAAGGCTCCTCAAAATGTGCTATTCACAGGCTATCATTCCGACGGAACTTGAACCGTATTATCTTCAGGCTTGTTTGAATTCAAAAGACTCTTCTAAATACGGTTCAAAAGGAATAGTTTCGATGAGTCGTGTTACATCACCTTGAGGCTCATATGGATCAAGATATTCCTCAAAAGCCTGACTACTCATAGCTAAGGTGGAGCTCAAACACAATTTTAACCTAAAACAGCATATAATTGCAATGAGAATTAATATGATTTACGCTCCCAATATTATTGTCAAAATATTTTCAGTGCTAGCTCAATATTCCAATATTTAGTTCGTTGGAGGAAATACGGAAATTGCATCTTAGCAATATACAAAGTTTTTTGCAGTATTCTTTTAAAAAGCTTTGTCAGCTTAATTCTGTAAGGGCCACTCTAACGAAAACAAAAACAATTCTTTGTATGATGGTTTCTGCTCAACTGCACTTAATTTGGCCGCTTAGATATGCCTACAAATTGGAGTTTTTCTAAATATGCCTACAAATTGGAGTTTTTCTAAATATGCCTACAAATTGGTTTGATACTGAATCTCACTTTGAAACTTAGTCGGTTTGAAGCTTGTATATTCAAGCAAAAAATTGGTGACGAAAAATGTACATAATTTAGGATCAATACCCTGAGATCTTAGGGGTATGGGGTTGAACTACTTATTCGCAATGCGGAAATACACGCTTCAATGAAAACAAGTGAAATAGGTTCACGACTGTTCTGAAAGAAAATATGACGGTTTCAGATTATGGAGGGGGTGGAGGTTTAGTACTAAACCGTGTTTCATTCTTCTTGTTTGATGTTTGGAGACACCAATGCGTACTATATATGTATACTCCAGGTCATGCATTAGCTGGTATCAAACTCCGAATTATCAAAAAGAGATACCTGTGTCCGATACGAAAACACACTTTTTAGTGTTTATAGCACGTTTGACCCTTTCTGGCCAGAGAACGTTAAGAAGGGTGTGGGCGTTGGGAGGGGGACTCGGGTGTTCATTTTCAGTTATTTAATGTATTTGATGTGGTACGTGATGAGGATTACAGTGACATCTTGGCTAATACTTGAATATAAATTTCCATGGGCTGCCTATTTGATGTGACAGAAGTTGAGGGGGCTCAATGTATTCCCTTTTAATAAAGAAATGGTACAACTAAATCCAAGTTATTTTCCAAACTGGCAGTAGGATGACTTTCAAACATAGCATACATCTTCCCTCAGGTATTGTGAAATGGTATCCCTGTATAGCAGGGACTCAATAATATCTTAGCTGAATTATTTATTCATTGTTTAGTCTGCTTGATCTTCCATTCATAGAGATTAAGCATTTGTCGGACTCTAATACTTGTCAGCATCTCTTGGGTTATCGACGTTTATCGGAATGCATATGAAAGGAGGAGAATTAGTTACCAATAGTAACCCATTAGGTTTGGAATCTATGCCATTTCGGCCCCGGAATATCGTAATCTTATTAAAAGCTAGACTATCTTTTTAGGCAAAATAGAATAGGCAAAAATAGACTTTTTAGGCAAAAATAGAATTAGGCAAAACAATAAGCCTCTATCCTGGAAAATTATATAACGACAAAACACGCTCAGAAGTTAAAAAAGTTTCACAAAGGGCAATTACATCAAATTTACTATTCACATTATCAATTAACTGGAGGATTTCATAATACGTTGAAGTTGCATGGCAATTCCAATGCCACAGGTAAAACGACCTTGCGTTTCTTGCAAGCATCCGAATGCTTAGGCAAAAATGCTTAAAAAACGACCTTGCGTTCGCCAAAAATAGAATTTTGGCGTCCTTATTGATATTTATTTTCTTATTTAAGTATTGTTCATGATTTGGCTAACAAAAAGCTGCTGTTTGGAGTTGGCTTCTTTCAGCACTTTTTATCCGTTTTACATGTTTTTATTTGTTTTATTTATTTATTTTATCACAAAAACCTATAAACTATTCATAACCTTTTTTTGAAACATCGTTTTAAGGCAAAAAAGTTTCTAATTTCTTTTTCTTATATTCGGTTAATACAACAATTCCGTTAATATACTTTACAAAGACCATTAACTTCAATTTTCGCCTTTTTCCCCAGATTCTGGATGCCAACTTCTATCTTCACTGCCAGGGTCGTGGTATATTGTAACCTCACTAGCACTTTGGATGATATCGACGGTGGCTGCTTCCCAGTGAACGGTTTCACGGTCGGTTCTCTAGTCCCTAATCCTCATCCCGGTTATTTTATTGTTTCGTATGAATGATTTAAGTCTTTTTTTAATTAAATCTTTTTGTTAACACTGTGGCTTAGTATCTTGAACTTCCTCCTTTCAACTTCAGGATGGTTTAAGTCTTTTAATTAAACCTTTTTGTTAACACTGTGGCTAAGTATCTTGAACTTCCTCCTTTCAACTTTGGGATGATTTAAGTTCTTTTTTAATTAAACCTTTTTGTTAACACTCTGGCTTAGTATCTTGAACTTCCTCCTCAGCTTCAGGATGATTTGAGTCTTTTGATTAAACCTTTTTGTTAACACTGTGGCTTTAGTATCTTGAACTTCCTCCTTTCAGCTTCAGGATTATTTAAGTCTTTTAATTAAACCTTTTTGTTAAAACTGTGGCTTAGTATCTTGAACTTCCTCCTTTCAATTTCACTATGATTGAAGTCTTTTAATTAAACCTTTTTGTTAACACTGTGGCTTAGTATCTTGAACTTCCTCCTTTCAATTTCTCTATGATTGAAGTATTTTAATTAAACCTTTTTCGTGGATTAGTATCTTGAACTTCCTCCTTTCAACTTCAGGATGATTTAAGTCTTTTATAATTAAACCTTTTTGTTAACACTGTGGCTTAGTATCTTGAACTTCCTCCTTTCAACTTTGGGATGATTTAAGTCTTTTTTAATTAATTCTTTTTGTTTACACTGTGGCTTAGTATCTTGAACTTCCTCCTTTCAACTTCAGGATGATTTAAGTCTTTTAATTAAACCTTTTTGTTAACACTGTGGCTTAGTATCTTGAACTTCCTCCTTTCAATTTCACTATGATTGAAGTCTTTTAATTAAACCTTTTTGTTAACACTGTGGCTTAGTATCTTGAACTTCCTCCTTTCAATTTCACTATGATTGAAGTATTTTAATTAAACCTTTTTCGTGGATTAGTATCTTGAAATTCCTCCTTTCAACTTCAGTATGATTTAAGTCTTTTATAATTAAACCTTTTTGTTAACACTGTGGCTTAGTATCTTGAACTTCCTCCTTTCAACTTTGGGATGATTTAAGTCTTTTTTAATTAATTCTTTTTGTTAACACTGTGGCTTTAGTATCTTGAACTTCCTCCTTTCAGCTTCAGGATGATTTAAGTCTTTTAATTAAACCTTTTTGTTAACACTGTGGCTTTAGTATCTTGAACTTCCTCCTTTCAACTTCAGGATGGTTTAAGTCTTTTAATTAAACCTTTTTGTTAACACTGTGGCTTAGTATCTTGAACTTCCTCCTTTCAATTTCACTATGATTGAAGTCTTTTAATTAAACCTTTTTGTTAACACTGTGGCTTAGTATCTTGAACTTACTCCTCAGCTTCAGGATGATTTGAGTCTTTTGATTAAACCTTTTTGTTAACACTGTGGCTTTAGTATATTGAACTTCCTCCTTTCAACTTCAGGATGGTTTAAGTCTTTTAATTAAACCTTTTTGTTAACACTGTGGCTTAGTATCTTGAACTTCCTCCTTTCAATTTCACTATGATTGAAGTCTTTTAATTAAACCTTTTTGTTAACACTGTGGCTTAGTATATTGAACTTCCTTCTTTCAACTTCAGTATGATTTAAGTCTTTTATAATTAAACCTTTTTGTTAACACTCTGGCTTAGTATCTTGAACTTCCTCCTCAGCTTCAGGATGATTTGAGTCTTTTGATTAAACCTTTTTGTTAACACTGTGGCTTTAGTATCTTGAACTTCCTCCTTTCAAATTAAGTATGGTTTAATTCTTTTAATTAAACCTTTTTGTTAACACTGTGGCGTAGTATCTTTAACTTCCTCCTTTCAATTTCACTATGATTGAAGTCTTTTAATTAAACCTTTTTGTTAACACTGTGGCTTAGTATCTTGAACTTCCTCCTTTCAATTTCTCTATGATTGAAGTCTTTTAATTAAACCTTTTTCGTGGAATAGTATCTTGAACTTCCTCCTTTCAACTTCAGTATGATTTAAGTCTTTTATAATTAAACCTTTTTGTTAACACTGTGGCTTAGTATCTTGAACTTCCTCCTTTCAACTTTGGGATGATTTAAGTCTTTTTTAATTAATTCTTTTTGTTAACACTGTGGCTTTAGTATCTTGAACTTCCTCCTTTCAGCTTCAGGATGATTTAATTCTTTTAATTAAACCTTTTTGTTAACACTGTGGCTTAGTATCTTGAACTTCCTCCTTTCAATTTCACTATGATTGAAGTCTTTTAATTAAAACTTTTTGTTAACACTGTGGCTTAGTATCTTGAACTTCCTCCTTTCAATTTCACTATGATTGAAGTCTTTTAATTAAACCTTTTTCGTGGATTAGTATCTTGAACTTCCTCCTTTCAACTTCAGGATGATTTAAGTCTTTTAATTAAACCTTTTTGTTAACACTGTGGCTTAGTATCTTGAACTTCCTCCTTTCAATTTCACTATGATTGAAGTCTTTTAATTAAACCTTTTTGTTAACACTGTGGCTTAGTATCTTGAACTTCCTCCTTTCAATTTCACTATGATTGAAGTCTTTTAATTAAACCTTTTTCGTGGATTAGTATCTTGAACTTCCTCCTTTCAACTTCAGTATGATTTAAGTCTTTTATAATTAAACATTTTTGTTAACACTGTGGCTTAGTATCTTGAACTTCCTCCTTTCAAATTTGGGATGATTTAAGTCTTTTTTAATTAATTCTTTTTGTTAACACTGTGGCTTTAGTATCTTGAACTTCCTCCTCAGCTTCAGGATGATTTGAGTCTTTTGATTAAACCTTTTTGTTAACACTGTGGCTTTAGTATCTTGAACTTCCTCCTTTCAACTTCAGGATGGTTTAAGTCTTTTAATTAAAACTTTTTGTTAACACTGTGGCTTAGTATCTTGAACGTCCTCCTTTCAAGTTCACTATGATTGAAGTCTTTTAATTAAACCTTTTTGTTAACACTGTGGCTTAGTATCTTGAACTTCCTCCTCAGCTTCAGGATGATTTGAGTCTTTTGATTAAACCTTTTTGTTAACACTGTGGCTTTAGTATCTAGAACTTCCTCCTTTCAGCTTCAGGATGATTTAAGTCTTTTAATTAAACCTTTTTGTTAACACTGTGGCTTAGTATCTTGAACTTCCTTCTTTCAACTTCAGTATGATTTAAGTCTTTTATAATTAAACCTTTTTGTTAACACTCTGGCTTAGTATCTTGAACTTCCTCCTCAGCTTCAGGATGATTTGAGTCTTTTGATTAAACCTTTTTGTTAACACTGTGGCTTTAGTATCTTGAACTTCCTAATTTAAGATTCAGTATGATTTAAGTCTTTTAATTAAAACTTTTTGTTAAAACTGTGTCTTAGTATCTTTAACTTACTCCTTTCAATTTCACTATGATTGAATTATTTTAATTAAACCTTTTTGTTAACACTGTGGCTTAGTATCTTGAACTTCCTCCTTTCAATTTCTCTATGATTGAAGTCTTTTAATTAAACCATTTTCGTTGATTAGTATCTTGAACTTCCTCCTTTCAAATTCAGTATGATTTAAGTCTTTTATAATTAAACCTTTTTGTTAACACTGTGGCTTAGTATCTTGAACTTCCTCCTTTCAACTTTGGGATGATTTAAGTCTTTTTTAATTAATTCTTTTTGTTAACACTGTGGCTTTAGTATCTTGAACTTCCTCCTTTCAGCTTCATTATGATTTTAGTCTTTTAATTAAACCTTTTTGTTAACACTGTGTCTTAGTATCTTGAACTTCCTCCTTTCAATTTCACTATGATTGAAGTCTTTTAATTAAAACTTTTTTTTAAAACTGTTTCTTATTATCTTGAACTTACTCCTTTCAATTTATCTATGATTGAAGTCTTTTAATTAAAACTTTTTCGTGGATTAGTATCTTTAACTTCCTCCTTTCAACTTCAGGATGATTTAAGTCTTTTATAATTAAACCTTTTTGTTAACACTGTGGCTTAGTATCTTGAACTTCCTCCTTTCAACTTTGGGATGATTTAAGTCTTTTTTAATTAATTCTTTTTGTTTACACTGTGGCTTAGTATCTTGAACTTCCTCCTTTCAACTTCAGGATGAGTTCAAAGTGTTGTTGAAGAATAGTTGAGATGTCAATTAAATTGGTCAACCACTTATTTATTGGGTAATTGTCTCAAATGGGTTTGTACTTGAATTAATTAATTATAAAACGTCTTTATTATCTCAACTACCAACATGGGATTTAATTATTAAATAGATGAAAATGGGCATTTCATCTTCGAATCGTAAGCATTAGTTAGTAAAATTACTAATTATTTGATTAGAAAAGAGTTAGTTTACCTATCTGTGCAAGTAAATGAAAATGATGAGAATGTTTAAAACAAATGCAAAAAGAGTTTTGGCAAAACTAATCAAGATTAGAACCCAACAAATTTTTTTCTGTATGCTATTATCAAAAAGCGGTTGCAGACATTTGCTTCTAAAAAAATAAAATCAAAAGATGTTCTTAAATTGAAAAAATTACGAACAAGTTCAATAAATAATTGCTTGTCAAAATAAAATAAGAATAATTTGGATATCAGTGTGGTCAAAACCGCAAGACATATTTGATACCAGGTGCATAAACATGGAGCTTTTGCGTATACCTAAAAAATTTTCTAATTTAGAAATATTTATTTTCTATGCTAATTAATGTATCTACACTCCACAAAATGCAATCGAAAAAACCATTAAAAAAACAACAACAACAAAAAACAGAAAAAAACAGCAATACTTAAGGCTGGCTTACTGTATTTTTTTTTGAATTTTTTTTTAAACATGGCAGATTTTTTTATTATTCGGATATTTTTGGTGTCCTAGGTGTACGCTAGCACCCCTTCCACCCCACCCTCCCAGTCTTGGTTTTAAAAGGTGCGGTCTTTGTATTTCAAAACCAATAGGCTACCCATAACATGCCTGGTTGGACTGGTCAGATATTTTTGGTTACGCGATGGTTTATTCATTAATTAAAATTAATAGAAATTTAGCCTGTGTTATACATTCCAACCTAGTGTGAACTGATCTAAAATCAATAAAAATAGTTTAAAAACAAAAGGATCTATTCAATTTCTGACTGGATTGGGTTTTTCTACCTCTGCTGGGTAAGCCTGCACCCTCAGTGATGCCATTAGTTTTGAATTCCTATTGAACCTTCCTGTTAAAGCTCGCAACTTTCTTTATCACTTCCTAATGCTCTTTTAGACAGAATATTAATACAATTTGCAATTTTAAATTCAAAAAATGGCTTTCAGTTCAAGATTACCAGTTTCAATTATCTCTTGAGACAGGGCCATATCTAGGATTTTTCCGGGGGAAGGGCGGATTACAAAAGAATTTTTTCGGGGCGGGGGGGGGGGGTACAAAAAAAACGCATCAAAAATTAGTTTTTATTCATTTTTGTTACGTTTTTACAAGTCGGACAAAACTTTCGGGGGGGATGGGGTTCAAAACCCCTACCCCGCCCCCCTGGATACGGCCTAGTCTTGATATATCAGATTAGCGTGATATACATTATTATCAAAATATGAGCATAAAAAATAAACATTTAATGATCAATTTATCGTCGAATTTACGTTAAAAAAGCGAAGTGAACAAGAATTAATGGTTAGGACAATTTTAGACAAATTTCTTATTTGTCTCTATAATTTCCTTCATGCTCAGAGCACCTAATCAACATTTTTCTTGCTAGAAGACCGAGTTATTCGAAATTTCGAATGCCCACATATTGTGGTATTATATCCACAAATAAGTCCGTTATCCCAGCCCTGGAATAACGAAATTGGGAGGGTACTATCATTTTCTAGGAAAGAAATATTAAACATAATATTGATTTCTCTTTATTCAAACTATCAAACATAATACGTTAGGCAATACTGAGCTACGACGCGTGCTAATTATCTATTCAAAGCATAAGCTGTTCGAACATTCGAAGTGTCTTTCCTCTGGTGTTTTAGAGAATTGTTAAAATGCCAGTGCCATTTAACCTTGGGTTGAAGATACATCAAGTAACTCTAAAATGAATTATGAAACCATAAAGAAATTCAAATATTAAGACCAGTTTTATTATGCTGCAATAATCAAACAAATCATGCAGTTCACAATAGAACTGCAGCTTATAAAGCTGACAAGAATCACAGCGTAATCACACTAATATATTCTACAATACTGATACCGACATATTGATATGCTGATATTGAAATACCGCAATACTGATATATTGATATACTGATGTACAATACTGGTACTGATATACTGCAGTACTGATACTTTGCGATACTGACTCTAATAAATACTGCAAGATAGTGATATGTTGGTGATCTGATTTTAATATACAATACTGATACTAATATATACTGCGATACTGAGCTGAGCAATATTTGCTTTAAAAAGAGCAAAATTTGCGAAGATAGGGTTCAAAGAAGGGGTAATTAACCGCTTTTCAGGCATTTTTTTTTTTTCTTCTCAAAATCAAGTATCAATCAAAAGAGAAAGCAACTGCAAAGAAATTCACATAGTTTCCAGGCCTTTTAGTAGGAAGTAATTGCTGCTGCTAACATCTCATCGTAGTTCAAATCTACCTGAGGCCATTATACACGTCTATCACGAGGCCATATCAATTAAGTCCTCTATCCCACTCTGCTAAGAGCTTCTCCTTTTCTCCTCTTGTGTAACTCCCTTATGACAAAAAAAAAACTTCAAAAATGTTTTCTCCTAAAATTTGTTTTTTCTTTCTATCTTGTACAGTCTATTGTGTATCATCTGGCCGTACCAATTACATCCTCTATTCCACTTTCTTGAGAGCTTCAATCTATTTTCCTCTCATGTAACTGTCGTAATTATGACAAAAAGAAAGTTTTTCTGACAAAAAGAAAGTTTTTCTCCTAAAACGCATTGTTTTTTTTCTATCATGTGTCATGTGGCCATATCAATTACATCCTCTGTCCCAGTCTGTTTAGACCTTTACTTTTTTCTCCTGTCTTTAAATGCTTATAGTTGTGACAAAAAGAACGTTGAAACGTTTTACTTCTAAAGCGCTCTTTTTTCTTCTACCGTGTACCATATATCGTATATCATGAAGCCATATCAATCACTTTCTCTATCCCTCTGTTCAGAGCTTCATTCGCTCCTCTCGTGTAACTCCCATAGTTATGAAAAAAAATGTTAGAAATTTTTACTCCTAAAATGCCCCCTTTCTAGCCAACTAATTATCATATTTTATCGATTTACCCCCCTGACTAAACAGATGAAGCTCTGTATTTGAATCTCCCCCCCCACCTAAAAACTGTAATTTCAAATAACACATTTACCGTAGATTTCTGAACCCTTTTTCATCATTTTAACCTTTGGTAAGGTTTATACACGGGTAGTTATAGCGTAAAATTCAACAAGGATATTGAACCTAGTAGGATATATGCATTCATTTACTGAATAATTACCAGATGATATAGAAAAGCATTGCTTTGCGCGAGCAAATAAACGGCTACGATGCATCTATCAAGAATGATGGTAATATAGGAGACCTGAATAACCGGTTTTGCCTTCTTCAAATACTGGCGGAAACTTGTTTCTGGTGGCAAGGGAGAAAATGCGCAACAAGCTCGCCAAAACACATGCTGCCTATAGTCTATTATAAATTAATGCGCCTAGGGTAGGATTGGTAGGATGAAGCAAATACTAACCCCTCCCTTTATGTCTACATTATTTTCGCACTCAAATTAAAACCCTATTTCCATATATCCCTAGTTAAAGTCCCAGTTCCAATTTCAACCTATTAGATTAATTGTAGAAACTTAACGGCATGGACTTATCCAGCGGAAGCTAGGGGGTTTGCACCCCCCGCTAGGATTGAATCTCCAACATTTTTATTGGGGGGGGCAAGAGGGGTCCATATCCAGATAGTCAAGGGGCATGGAGTATGTTGGAGATTCAATCTCCAACATACGACAATGGATTGGGTTTTCGACAAGGAGGCTGAGAGCAAGCAGTTGGTGGAAGGGTCGTGCTAGTTTCACCTTCTATATTCAATAAGTTCTTTTGTAGAATTTGACTTTGTAGATTTTGCTCTAGTGGTTTTCATTGGATGTTTGAAGCTTAGTTAGAAGTTTATCCTGAGCAAGGTATGGTTGGCTTTTTTCTCCTCTTTGCTTTTTGTGAATTTTAATAGTAACGTGATCCAGGGACGTACGCAGGGGGGTGGCTAGGGGCCCGGACTTCCCCCCAAATTTTCCTTGAATTTAGAGGCATGAGAGAAAAGTGATGTTTTTTATTATTGGCCTCCACCCCCCCCCCCCCGGAAAAAGTTCTTGCTTACGTGCCTGATGTGATTAAAACTTGCATGCATTTTATTAACTAATGCTTTTCTCTGGTAGCCGTAACAGAAATACTATCTTTATGAATATAACATCTTATATTACCATCCAATTGCAAAAAAAAAAAAAAAACAATCAGCAGCATACCAAAAACTGACTTCCAAGGATTTTCAAAGGGACAAAAAAAAGTCAAAGAGCAAAATTCTTGAGAATCATTACAAGAATTAAAATTAGAGTGAAACTATGAATCTAAAAAAACATATTGGGTCTGAATATGATTTTTTTTTTTTTTTTTTTCTGTGTTACTTTTTGCTCCGTGGAATGTAAAATCAGTTCACAGTAAGGAGAGTTGCCTAACGGTTCACAATGTTAAAGGGTGATGAATTATCTATTATTTACCATACATACTTAAATCTGTAGAGAAATATCTGATTATTTTTGATAATGTAAATTAAAAAAAAAAAACATTAACAGTATAGAAAAAAGAAGTTAGATAGAGAGGACATAGTTTTTCTTTATTTTATGCAATATATAATACATAAATTGACAATGAACAGTTATGTATTTTTAGAGTCGGTTGAAAAAATTAGTTAAACAAAAAATGTTTTGAAAATACTCCGTTTTGTTAGATTTCATTAACTAGGCCCAATCACAATGAAATTTAGCTAACGCTCCAACCATTCATAATAAGATTTAGCTAAATTCTACAGCTTGCAAGAACCAGATTCGAAGTTCAATTCATTCTTTCTCTTGGGGAGCTGAAATAAGGCCATGCCATTAGAAATTTACATTATCAACCTTTACCTGTATAGAAAAAAAACTGTATAGAAATTTACCTGTATAGAAATATACATTATCAACCTTTACCTGTATAGAAAAGTCTCTCCGGAGTCTGTCAGTCTCTGTTTAGTCTCCGGAGTGATAACATCATCTTTTTGGATCTAGTGAACTTTAAAACCAGCTGTGAAATTGTATTAATTCAGTGCCTTGAGCTATAATATATTCAGTGACCTTGAGGATTATTTCTGCTACGGATTATAATCTAAGGTAAACTTATTGATATGGACTAATTGCTTGTTTGGATTATTAATACGGTAGCAACAAAGTTCAAATTTTAAGGGAAAGGAAAGAAAAAGGATTATTTGGCTAATAATATAGTTTAATAGCCAAATTTTCATTGTTTTTTCGCTGATTAGTGACAGCCTGTGCAGAAGAGAGCGGGAACAAACACAAGAGCCGTATCGGTACCGGCCGGATATTGATCCTTAAACTGCTGGGGAAAGGCGATTTGGGTACCCGCACTTCCCACAGGTTTTGTTAGCTGTATCTCATCCGCATTCTGTCTGTGCAGCTCATATATAATGTTAGTGCTGTAACGTGAGCAAGATATTAATGGACTATGAATATTTACCTATTCTGAATTTTCTCCAATCAAATTATCGTGAAGGCGTTGATTACGTGACGATAATTAATCATACACTGGAATTTTTTGATGATAAAGTCATTCAAGACGCCAAAGTGGAGTTTTGGGGTATAGCAGATCCGAATAAATCTGTTCCAAAGCACCAGGGTGATCTAGCTTCGCAGAGAAATTTGAAAGATATTTTGGACTTGTTGCGTCAATGTGAATCTGATAATACCCTGCTGCCAATTTTTGTCATTGTCTCACCTACTGAAGTGCCGATTATCCCCACAGTACCCTACTCCAGGTTAGTCAGCAAAATTAGCTCCCTCGGCCGAGCACTTAAATATATAAACGAAAAGTGGCATGTGATTATTTGAATCTTCCTTCCTTGCCCAGTGCCTTATGTAAGACAAATATAAACACATCTGTTACTATTGTAGTAATCTCTGGAATATCTCCCAAGCTTGACAATCCTGTGAAAAGTCGCGATTCTATTGACCAAATCAAGGGACACCAAGCCATTCATTCTATCCAGCCGTCGGGCAATACACTTTTAGTGCAGATTGACCCAGTTGCTGCAAAGGACTTTTGTGATGCGGTACCTAATGTTCTGAAATGCGATGCAAAACTTCAAGAGCGGATACTCGTTGGAATATTTAAAGGCATACCGCTAGCTTATGATGTCAGTTTGTTCGTGGGGCGTGAAGGAGTTGTAGACGCTAAGCGCATCGGGCAGTCCTTGACTGTTAAGATATTCTTCGACGATGCTGTTGGACTTACAAATGCACCTCGTTTCGGGGTTAGGGTAGAATATGAAATTTTCCGAGTATTTGAGTGCCTCCGTCCTCCCCGTTGCTGTTATAAGTGTCAATCACCTGATAATATGAAGGCCAATTGCACCAGCCCTTCCAGCTGTTCCCGCTGCAGCGGAATGCATTTATCGACAAAAGATGCACCATGTTTGGCCGAACCGAAGTGTGCGCTATGTGGTGAAGGCCATGTTGCATTCAGTCTAAAGGGCCGCGTAATCTTCAGTGCCATAGCTAAGCGTGCTTCGAATAAGAAATGACTGGAACAGTAACGTTTTCTGTGTGTTCTCTGAACATAAATGACACCAAAGACAAAGATTATTCAATAAATCAGAAAATGATCGATTTTGACATCGTGTTGCTACAGGAACATCTTTTGCCAGCTGTAAGTGTCAGCTCACTAAACAGAAGTGATGAACATCTAGTTTATACAACTAGTGCCAGACGGACGAGGGCAGACCTTCCGGGGGGCTTGCATGTATTGTGTGTAAAAGACCTTCGTGCTTCTTTCCGCAGTGCATACACTCTTGTGATAATGTTATTGCCCTTCGAATTGCAAATCTAGTGATTATCAATACTTACCTACCTCATGATAAAAAAACAGTTTTGTCATTTAATAAATTCACAAAAATTGTGTCTTCTCTGAAGAATTTCCTTCGGAATATTGAAAGACATAGCTTTAAGTGGATCATAGTGGGAGATCTAAATTGTACCATAAATAGAGAGTCAACTCGGTCTGATCTTGTGCTTCAGTCTTTGCCAGATGGATATCAGATAGTAGCCAAGAGTGCAGATTTTTCATATATTAATAATAGTGAATGTGTGTCTGGTATAGACCACTGTGTTTGCTCGGCTGGTGTGATATGCTCGAGTGTCGAGGTTCATGATGAAGAAAGAGATTATGATCACCTCCCCCTCTCTTTTACCGTCTCTGTTTCGCATTCTTCTGGCCTGAATCAGTGCGAATCTTCTGTACGGAGCACGAAATGGTATGATAAGCGTGAATGGAATAAAGCTAACTGGACATTATATATCTGTACTTTGGCAGCTCTGCTCTCATCTGTGACAGTTCCTTACCATTTACTTTGTACCAGTGTCATCTCGCCTAATGTTCGATCACAACTTAATTCTTACTATTCTCAGATTGTTGCCTGCCTTAAACAAGCCGAGGCCATAGCTGTCCCTGTTTCACGTATTCGTTCGAAAACTAGAAGTTCTTTATGGAAAGAGGACCCTCAGTTAAAAATTGTGAAAAATCGGGCAAAAATGTGGCTTCGGATATGGAATGCGTGTGGCCGCCCCATTTCGGGTCATGTATTTAATATAAAAAAAAAAAACAAATCTGAATTCAAATCTTACTTGCGAAGCGTCCGATATAAGGGTAAGGAATTTCCGAAAAGTTCTTGGCAATGGAGTGAAGTGCTTAATTCTAGTAATCTAAACCCGACTGTTTCGTCCAGTTCAATACCCGATGATTCATGGGTTAGTCATTACTCGACAAGTTTCGGTACAGTAAATTATGCAGTCCATTCCAGGTTTTGTAAATTGCTTGATTCAGTTATTCCGCGTAGACTACAGCAGAAAGATATTATCCCTATTAATGCTGAGTCTGTTGTGAAAAGCATTAAAAAACTAAAATCTAAGTCTGTTGATTTGGATTGAATTTGTGTTGAACATTTAAGAATCGATTCTCCCGAGTTGATTAGACATCTGCAACTACTTTTTCAGATGTGTGTTAGTAGCTCACTAGTGCCTGATTCTTTCCTGTGTGGTACTGTTAACTTTGTTCTGAAGCGAGGGAAGGATCCGCTTAATTGTGGATCCTACCGCCCTATCACTGTAGCGTGTAATTTAAGCAAACTATTTGAATATGTACTGCTCCCATTTATTCAAGATAAGGTGGATTATGACGCAAATCAGTTCGGTTTTAAGTCGCGTATAGGATACCAGCATGCCCACCGTATACTTGCAAAGGTGTTACAAGAAGCACCTCGTTTAAAAACGGAAGTTCACTTTTGTGCGTTAGACCTATCTAAAGCTTTCAATACTGTGTGTCACTCTCAGGCATGGTTTTCTCTGGCACGTGTGGGAATGAAGAGTTCAATTATTTGTGTACTTTGGTGTTGGTACCAGAATTCATTTATTCAGTTGAGGCAGGGGTCCCGGGCCCTTGGTAAAATCCCAGTTAGACCTGGGGTTCGTCAGGGTAGTGTGCTTTCACCTCATATTTTTAAAGCTTGTTTATTGAGTGTTCTTAATATGATACCACTTTCTTACTCTTCAGGGTTGTCAAACGTCTCTTATATTGCATATGCGGATGATCTTCTGCTTGTTAGCAGGTCAAAGTTTACATTAATGAAGTCTGTACTACTTGTATCGCGGCTGTATGGGGAAATCGGATTAAGCCTCAACACTGATAATTGCGAATATTTAGTGTTTAATTCAAAATCTTCAGCAATGCCGCTTGATTGCGGCGTAGTTTCTGTAAAAAGTGTTGAATCTTTCCGATGTCTTGGGATCAATATTCGCAAATCGCTTACTTTATTTCTTTTCCGGACATTGAGTGATATTAAAGATAAGCTGAAACTGGGGTACGCCAAAATTGTCCCCAACAGGGGAAGATATAACAGAAAAGCATTGGCTAAATTGTACTCGAGTTTTTGTGACCATGCAGTTTTGTTCCCAGCTGGCCTTCACATCCTGTTTCGGCCAGGGGATATTAGCGATATTAGAATTATGTATTTTAGATATTGCAAGTTTTTATTGTATCTACCTCGCAGATACAGTAATAGAAAGATTATGCGGATTTTTGGCGCTCCGGATATTGTAAATTGTTTTGTCAGACAAAGTATACGTCTTCAAGAGAACATTTATGCTACTTTGGGTGTTAACCACCCACTTATCCGGGTAGCCACAGCGCATTGAGTGTAATATTTATTTATTGTGTTGTTGTTAAATGTATCTTTGTGGTTTTTTTTTTGTTTGTTTATTTTTTTTTTCTCTTTTCTTGTGTTACTCCACTTCATTTTCTGTATAGTGGGTCAAAAATAAATTATTATTATTATTAAAAAAAACTGTATAGAAATTTACCTGTATAGAAATTTACATTATCAACCTTTAGCGGTATAGAAAAAAAACTCAGAAATTCAAACCTATGGTGGTGACAATTTTCTATTTAAACTATCCAACCAGATATATCTTATTGGGGATGAGCCTAGTGCTAGCTGAATCTCGGCGCTAATTGAGCCTCGTCATTAACTAAATTTCGGCGTTAACTAGTTATTAATATTTGGGTGTACAGAAAAAGACTACAAACGATCTTTTACTGTGAAAATTTACTATCTGAGCAAGCCGATTAAAAAAGCAGGTACTTTCCTATTATGTGGACACCTCTAAAAAGTCAAGTTTGGTTAATGCTAATGAAATAAAACAAAATAAGATGAATACATAATAGTTTATAAACAAATTTAGGCTATATATTTGTACATTAGGGGGCGGGGGTTGGGGGTGAAGCATTGCATATATTAAATACGCAACCTAACCTAGGTACCTCCCCCCCCCTAAACCCCAAAAAAACAACAGTTTAAATATAGTTCCCAGAGTGAGAAATTCCTGAATACTTGTTTATACAACATCAGATAGCATCAAATCTTCGCTTTTGTCGAGTAGATGCCTCGGGTTTTCGTGACTGGTATTTAGAGGTGTCCACATAATGGGAAAGTGCCAAAAAGCCTTAGCAATTGGTCTGGTATTAGCTAAAAGCATTGCCTAATTATCGTCATTAACTAATCTTAGTAATAAGGCCCATTCACAGTGAGATTTTACTAATACTGAAATTCAGCCCGTCCGAAACCCGGTATTAGCTGGTGCAAGTGATCGGATTTTGCAATTCACGATTGATAATTTAAGCGCTGAAATCAATCAATACCTTAATTAACCCATGCATTTGTCTTTATGTTCGTTCTCATATGTCCGTACTCTTATGTCCGTTCTCATTGTATCTCTTGTCGACAGATGCTTTTGAGCTCAGACGAGCCCAACTAGCTCCTTCCAGTGTTTCATTTATTTTTATTACACTTTTTGTTTATTATTTGTTTTGTTTGTATTTTTTATCTATCTGGATTTGGGTATTAGCCAATTAGAAAATTATATGAAAAATACTGATTGGCTCGGCCTTTCTGAGTTCAGATCGATTGAACTTCAATTGTCTCGATCCTGATCTGGACGCTAACTTAATGTCTGTTGTGAGGTTTAGGTTCGACTGATTCTTAGAATTAGTGCGAGCTAGATCTCGGTATTAATAAAATCTCATTGTGAATTTGACTATTTCATAAACATCTTTTCAATTTATTAACACCGAGATCTTAATAATAATGAATTCTGCCTAACGTCAAGATTTGGACCATAGGCAATATGGTTGCAGCGATAGCTGCAACTTACTAAAAGAGTGAACAGAGACTATAGTATCTAAAATCCAAAAGAGTATCCAAATATAGTATCCAAAAGAGCCTATAGTATCCAAAATTTTAAAAAGGCAGTTCAGAAAAATTGTCTAGTTAGGAAAAAATACCATTTGCAGCTGATCCAAGATTGGCAACCATTATTTCCATTAATCTTAAAATTAAAATATTACTTTGCAAATAAATTTAAAGGAATTTTGAAAAAAAACCAAACCCCTACGATAATGGCATCGGATCGAAATGAAAAGTACACCATTGAAATCGCCATTGTCAAAAACCCCATTTAGGAAATTCACAGCCCTCCACCTTGAACAACAAGGACAGTTTCTTTTTTGTATTGGTAGCAATGTTCTTTTTTTTTCTTTTTATTTTTTATTCGCTACTAGTTGGGCAGTGGAACATCCTAGAGAGCTGATAAGGTCTCATTCAAACGCTAATTTTATATCTACCTGTTTTTTTTTTTTTTTTATAAGCTCATCTTCATAGTGCCGCCATAAAGTGTAAAATTGGAATAACAATAGCACTTTTAGGTGCCATTATTAGCTAACGGAAAGATTTAGAAGGCCCATTCACAACGAGATCTGACTTATACCGAGATCGAGCTAGCGCCAATTACGGGAACCAGTTGTAATTCCTGAAATTAGCACTAGTGAAATTTTGGTATTAGTTAAATCTCATTTTGAATGGGCCATGAACTAGCTAATCAGATATATCTTATTATTAGTGGGTCTAGTGTTAGCTAAACCTCACTGCTAGCTAAACTTCGGTGGCTAGTCATTGTGAACATGCCTTAACAACTTTTTTTTTCATATTATCTTTGCTAGTGCTGCTGCTATGATCAAATACTTTTTTTTTTAGATCAATCGATCAAGAAACGTAAATTTTAATATCAGTGTCAGAAACCTAAATTGGTGATAATGATTCACTAGCAAAAAGCAATTACCTGGAGAATTTTTTTTTCACTTAAGCCATTTAATAATAATAATAAAAAATATATCTGTCCGTCTGTCTGTCTGTCCTTTATGCAATTCAACAAATAGTGATGAACGAGAGTACTTGCAATTTTTTTTTTTACTACAAATAAAATAAAAATAAAACTTTTTTGCCCCTTGGGCTTTTCGGAGGTCTATTCAAACCTGAAACCACGATTTTCTAAAAAGTCTCTTTAGTTGTTTCAAAATTATTAGGTTTTTAGCACAGTATCTCATTTCAATCAGTGTTGCCACTTTGAATTGTGAAGGTATATAAGCAAAACTAAATCAGTTGAATTTTTCACCGCTTTTCGTACGAAAAAAAAATCAAACATTAACAGTCGGTTGGTTCCCAAAGACAACTACACTTTCAAAGGAAAGCTGCGCTTTCTTAAGCTGTTTGGTGCTATGTTTTTAGCTTTTTTCATTTTTCATCCACGTATTTTTTTTTATTTTTTTTATTTTTTTTTGCGCCTGCGTCGTGTTTACCGAAGGTGTTTTTCATTACCAGTTGAATTCCCAATATTTCTTAATTCTTTAAGATATGATATGGTTGCGTCCGTTTCCAATTAATCAATTCGAACCATCAGATTTCATTTATGCGTTCCTTGGTACTGTTAGGACTCAGAAATTTGGTGCTGATCCGAAGTATCTTCCATAAGTTTTATATGGCCTTTCATGAATTTTATATATGTATATACACACATATGCACATACACACACACACACACATATATATATATATATATATATATATATATATATATATATATATATATATATATATATATATATATATATATATATATATACATTATATATATATACATCACATATACATTATATATATCTTTATATAAGTGATCAATAATTGTATATGTATGTATTTATTTTTTCTCGAAAACGGCTCCTTTTTTCGGGAAAATTAGTATCTCGGAATATTCTCGCATAAAAAACTCTAGATAGGTCAGAAGTCTGAGAAAATTCGTTAAGAGCCTTAATTTTGGTTTTTGTAAATGACGTCATGTATTATGTTCCTTATATGATGTCATGCATAGAATAAATAAGAGTATTGAGTTTCCAACGCATCAGTTATTTATATAATATAATGTCTTTTGGAAGGCCCAAAAAACGAAAATTTGCAGTTGCTGTTACTATAAATGATGATAGCTCTAGGTATTGTGTAACAAGTAAAAAAAAATGACTAAAGGATGTTCCTACTTCCAGGAAATTTTAACTTGGATCTTTTAAAGTTCAAATTTCAATAAATAAAATTAAGGCTTTTTGAACTCTTCCAGTTGTAACGCTGTTCTCTCAGTGGCGTTGGCAGTTTTTAATTCTCATTAATTCCGCGCAAAAGTGCCGAAGATCTGTATTTTATAATTTCTCAATACTCTGCCTTCTTCCTTCTATAGTTCAGGTTAACTTATAAATATTCACATAAACGTTTAGAAAAAGTGCCGGAGATATTTCTTTTATCCATTCTCCTTACACACTAACATACAATCAAAATTTAATATTAAATAAAAGACAGTCTCATTAAACCTGCGCAAAAGTGCCGAAGATCTGTCTTATCATTTCTCGTTACTCCACCTCCTTCCTTCAAACTTTCATAGTAACTTATAGACAGTCTCATTAAACCTGCTAAAAAGTGCCGAAGATCTGTCTTATCATTTCTCCATATTCCACCTCCTTCCTTCAAACTTCCATAGTAACTTATACAGTCTCATTAAACCTGTGCAAAAGTGCCGTAGATATGTCTTTTATCATTTCTCCATTCTCCACCTCCGTCCCACATTAGGTCAGATTTTCTTAAATACAGTCTCCTTATACCTGCGATAAAGTGTATGATACATTTCTTTTATCAGTTAACCTTAAACAAACATATTCATAAAATAGATAAGTTTAACTGATAGACAGTAGTAGTGTCTTATATAAAGGTTTCAACCCTACAAGAAAACCTACGCCTGAGGCATGAATATACAGAGAAGCTTAACCAGTACATTGCCTTACCAAGGACAGTTAGCTATTACTGTGAGCGATACATGAGTTACCAGACTGATTTTTGAGGCAATACCCACGATTACAAGAATATACAGTGTAGTTTGACGTGCACATTACAAAAAGCGACCAATCCTTTTATATTATAGACATATAAAGCGATCAAACAAGTTTTGAAAGTATAATTGAGATTGTATAACGCAACCAGACGGGTTTTTGAGGCACTTTCATCATAACGTGTTTTTTTTTGTTTTTTTTTTTCAAAAACTAGAAATTGGTACGAGTGATTGCATGATATGCCTTTACAGACTGGTTTAGACATAGGTTTATAAGCCAAAACTTTTGATTTTCACATTACGTATTCAAAAGTGGTTTCTGAGGCAACACCTATTTTTTTTGACAATTGCCTTAACTCGAGACTAGTTTCTTAGGAATGTGTCGTTGCTAATTAAGAAATTGGATGCTACACTCAGAATTGTTTGATTGACATATGCTGTTGAAACATTTTGTGTAAATGCTAACTATTTGTAAAAAGGGATAAGGGATTCGCGAATTGGACTGTACGAACGATCTTATTTGAATAACAAGGGAAAAAAATGAGCTAGATAACATTTGCGAATTGGATCATATGAAGGTGGAGAAAAAAGGGTTAAACCGATTAGCAGTTAAGGTAATATCAGAGAGCATGTTAACTCATAGTCTATTTATTATAAACTTGGGACAATATTAATCTATAAAAATGGTTAACGATGATAAAATTGTCTTACGAAAAGAACTAGCTTTGCTTCTTCTATGTGCTCTGTATAATACAAAAGTGGTTTTTGAAAAGTGTTGTCAATTTAAAATAGAATCTAACGTTATATTATACTAAAAAGTTTATAATAAGAGAGATGTAGATGTCAAGAAAAGAATTTTAATAATGAAATTCAGAACAATCCATAGAAATCCTTACAAATCAAGTAGTGAGGTGTATACGAGTACGAATCGCCAAGGATCATAAGCACCAATGGCCCTAACCACCAGGGACCTCAACCCCCAAAGGTTACCTATCCCCAAACTTGAAGGGGCCCCCTCCCCTCCAACTTTTTGCCCCCCCCCAATTTTTTTTTAACTTTTTTTTATTATTTTTTTTAACGTTGTATTTTTTCAACTTTTTTTTACATGTCTTCGAATGAGATGAAACATACTTAAAACATTGAAAAATCACATTTAATATTTTCCAAACTCAAAATCAGAATGGTATGAATATGTTAGTCATGACCTTTACTATTAGAAAAATAATGTTTGTAGTAGCACTGTTTTTTTATTGGACAATTTTTTTGGACTTCGAAATTATTCAACTTTTTTTTTACGTATCTCAAAATGACATGAAATATGCTTATGGCTCTAACAATTGTACTCTATGCTTAATCAGAGACACGATGCGGCTTTCCCACTGGTACTTTATGGCGGGTTATCAATAATATCTGGTCTATTGTATTATTAAATTAATGTTGCTCACGCAGTGGAACGATACATACGTAAGCTAAACCATTACAAATGAGAAGATAGAGCATTTAAATAAAGTGTGCTCACTCGACAATGTACCTGAAGCAGTGAAAGCTGACGAGAAAAATTATTTAAAGGGTGGAACAAGTATAAATACTAGCATTATTGAGATGTATGCATGCATTGTCATGACAGTAAGGAATTAAATTTCTTTGGAGTACCGAAAAAAATTCAACTCTTATGTTGGTGGATATGCGAGATTGAGATCTCCAGAGATGATTGCACTCAAAGAGAATGCCAATATAAAAATAATCGTTGATGATAGAGGACAACTCCTTGCTACTGTTGCAGGTAACACATTACCTACTGATACATCCAATTGTCAGCTTTCGGATATTAGCATTCAACGGAAGGTAAAAAAAGGAAGGCCTACTCTTCTATTAATATCAAAAGCAATATCTTATCTACATGCCGAAACTATTACCTTTGCAAAAACAATGTAATAATATACAGTGAAATGGCCCGAATAATAGAGAGGATGATTACACATAATATGACTATAAAATAGAAATATGAATTGATGAGAAACAAAGTCTCAGGATACTTTATTATGACTAATGAAACAGTCATTAGACCAAATAAGACCAAAGAAGAACATTATATTGAGCCTGTTGATGAAACACCAGTAAAAATTGTGTATGACTCAAAATGGAATAATGATTATTCTACTGATTACGAACTAAGAGAAGACAATAGCTACAATATCGAGAGAGAACGTGGTGAACTATTTTATGGAACAGATTTAAAATGTCCAAAGTTGATCATTGATATTAATAATGTATCATAATATATTTTTGTATTAATATTCTACATAGCATTATTTCATTAAAAATATATTATGCATTACATTGTTATGTGTTCATTATTTTTAGAGTATGCTAGCATATCACACGTTCAGAATGTCTATTAAAACATCGGAGATGTAAGAAAAGGAATTTGCATGCATCTATTGTCATACACATGGGATAACATTGACAAAATCTAGGTATCAGAATGAATAAATTCTTTATCAACATCCGTTGTTGGATATATCATTATGAAAAAATTGTAAGTAAGTAAGTAAGTAATAAACTCTTTCTTGAATCCACCTCTTGGATACACAATACAGAAATTTAATTCAGGAAATTATAAAAAAAAATTGAACAAATTCTTTATTAACATTCATTATCGATTGAATTCGCTTCCTGGACAGACAATACAGCCATTTCACAAAATCTAAATATAAGAGTGATTAAATTCTATATCAACATCCTTTGTCGGATAAAATTGAAAGAATCTAAGTATCCGAGTTATTAAATTCTATATCAACATCCCTTTCTCGGATACATGGGATAAAATTGACAAAATCATCGACAAAGTATCAGATAAAGACAAAGTCGACAAAGTAAAATCGACAAAGTATCAGAGTGAATAAATACATTATCAACTTCCTTTGTCGGATATGTCGGATAAAACTGACAAAAGATGGTAATCAAGGTGAATCATGTTCACATAAAGATCCTTTGTCGGATACATGGTGGAAAATTGACTAACTACAAGTATTACAGTTAATAAGTGAGTTACTAACATCTCTTAAATGTATTATCAACATCACTTTTCTCACATATTGTATACAATTAATAAAATACATCCATGAATTTGATTAAATTCGATATCAACATTCTTGTCTCGATACATGGGATAAAATTGACAAAATCTAAGTATCAGAGTTATTAAATTCTATATCAACATCTATTTCTCAGATACATGGGATAAAATTGACAAAATCTAAGTATCAGAGTGAATAAATGCTTTATCAACATCCCTTAAATGCATTATCAACATCACATGTCAGATACGTCGGATAAATTTGACAAAATCTAAGTACCAAAAAGAACAAATTCGTTTTCAAAGTTTTTATCGGATACATCAGATAACAGTCATAAAATTCAAGTTCTATTCATTTTGACATCATGCTTCGTTACGTTGAATTTAGGTTAGACTGGTTATAGATGGCAGCACACCCGCTCAGACACACAGTCATAGTGAGAGATATATTCAAAAAGTTGAGATAATTTAGGTTCACTTAGAGTGGCCACTCAGTATTGCCTCAAAAACCAGTCTGGTAACTTATATATCGTTCACAGTAATAGCTAACTGTCCTTGGTAAGCCAATGTACCGGTTAAACTGCACTGTATATTCATGCCTCAGGCGTAGGTTTTCTTGTAGGGTTGAAACCTTTATATAAGACACTACTTCCATACTCCACCTCCTTCCTTCAAACTTTCTTAGTAAGTTATAGATATTCTCATTATCGTTGCGAAAAATTTCCGAATACATGTCTTTTATCATGTCTTATTACTTACTCTCAGTACAAATAAATTTCAGTTTATCTTCAAGACAGTCTCATAAACGCTTCGAACCATATCCGGATTCATGTTTTTTATCATTCAACCACACACCACCTCATTACTACACTAGTACATTGTATCTGCTACAGTCTCCAATTCCCATCAAACATTAGCCGAAATCTGTATTTTATCATTTCTCAATACTCTGTATCCTTCATTCAAAATTTCATGGTAACTTATAGACATTCTCATTAAACCTGCGCAAAAGTGCCGAAGATCTGTCTTTTAATTTATCAATAAACACACTCCTTCATTCAAACTATCATAGTAACTTATAGACAGTCTCATTAAACCTGAGAAAAAGTGACGAAGATATGTATTTTATCATTTCTCCATACTCCACCTCCTTCCTTCAAACTTTCATAGTAACTTATAGACAGTCTCATTAAACCTGCGCAAAAGTGACGAATACATGTCTATTATCATTTCTACATCGTTCCCCTCATTCCTTCACACTGTTATAGTAACTTATAGACAGTCTCATTTAACCTGCGCAAAAGTGTCGAAGACCTGTCTTTTATCATTTCTCCATACTACACCTCCTTCCTTCAAACTTTCATAGTAACTTATAGACAGTCTTTTATGTTGTTTGTTTCCTTATTATATCCTTGTGGATAATATTATTTTGTTTTTTCTTTTTTTTACTCCGCATTTATTTTATATTACGTGTTACAAATAAACTTACTTACTTACTTAAACCTGCGCAAAAGATCCAAAGATCTGTCTTTTATCATTTCTCCATACTCTGCCTCCTTCCTTCAAACTTTCATAGTAACTTATAGACAGTCTCATTAAACCTGCGCAAAAGTGCCGAAGATCTGTCTTTTATCATTTCTCCATACTCAACCTCATACATTCAACCTTTCAAATAAAATTATAGACAGTTAATTAAAACAGCGCAAAAGTTCCTAAGATCTGTCTTTTAGCATGCATCCATACAACACCTACTTACTTCAAACTTACATAGTAAATTATATACATTGTAATTAAACCTGAGCAAAAGTGCCGAAGATCTGTCTCTTATCATTACGCCCTCCTCCCGCTACTTCCTTCAAAATTACTAAGTATATTATATACAGTCTAATAAAACCTGATCAACAGTGCCGTAGATCTGTCTTTTATAATTACTCCATACTCCACCACCTGCATTCAAACTTACAGTGAAACTTATACAGTATCATTAAAACTGAACAAAAGTGCCGAAGATATGTCTATTATAATTTAAAAATAATCCACCCACGTCCTTAAAAATTTAATAGTAACTTATATACAGTCTCATTAAACATGTGCAAAAGTGCCGAAGATATGTTTTTTATCATTTCTCCATACTCCACCTCCTTCCTTCAAACTTTCATAGTAACTTATAGACAGTCTCATTAAAGCTGCGCAAAAGTGCCTGAGATCTGTCTTTAAAATTTCTCCATAATCCACCACCGAACTACAAAATTTCAGAGTAACTTATAGACAGTCTCATTAACCCTGCTCAAAAGGGCCGAAGATCTTTATTATAATTTTTCCTTAATCCACTTCCGTCCATCAACCTTTCATATTAACTTATATACAGTCTCTTTCAACCAGCGCTAAAGTGACGACTATATGTCTTTTATCATTTCTACAAACTCCCCCGCATACCTTCAAACTGTCATATTAACTTATAGACAGTCTCATTAAAACTGATCAAAAGTGCCGAAGATCTGTCTTTTCTAATTTCTACATACTCCACCTCCGTCCTTCAAACTTTCATAGTAATTTATAGACAGTCTCATTAACCCTGATAAAAAGTGCCGAAGATCTGTTTTTTATCATTTCACACTACTCCCCCTAAGTCCTTCTAAATGTAATTTAAAATTATAGACATTCACATAAACACTGATCAATAGTTCAAGAGAAAGGTATTTTAATTTCTCGATACACAACCACCGTCATACAAACTTTCATATTAACTTATAGACAGTGTCATTAAACCTGCACAAAAGTGCCGAAGATCTGTCTTTTATCATTTCTACAACCTCCCCCTCATTCCATCAAAATGTCATAGTAAATTATAGAAAGTCTCATTAAACCTGATCTAAAGTGCCGAAGATCTGTGTTTTATCAGTTCTAAAGACTCCCCCTCCTTCATTCAAACTTTCATAGTAACTTATATACAGTCTAATTAAAACAGCTCAAAAGTGCCGAAGATCTGTCTGTTATCATGTCTAAATACTCCTCCTCATGCCTTCAAACTTTCATATTTACTTATATACAGTATTATTAAACCTGCGAAAAAGTGCCTAAGATCTGTCTTTATCATTTCTCCATACTCCACCTCCTTCCTTCAAACTTTCATAGTAACTTATAGATAGTCTCATTAAACTTGCGCAAAAGTGCCGAAGATCTGTCTTATCATTTCTCCATAATCCCCCTCCTTCCTTCAAAATTTCATAGTAACTTATAGACAGTCTAATTAAACCTGCTCTAAAGTGCCGAAGATATGTATTTTATCTTTTCTCCCTACTCCACCTCCTTACTACAATCTAACATATTAAATTATATACAAACTAATAAAACCTGCGCAAAAGTGACTAATATATGTTTATTATAATATATAACGAAACAACATCCTACATCCAAACTTTCATAGTAACTTATAGACACTCTCATTATTACTGCTAAAAAGTGCCGAATATATGTCTTTTATAATCTCACAACACACACCCTCATACCAACAAACTTTCATATAAAGTTAGATACATTCTCCTTAAACCTGCGCAAAAGTGCCAAATATATGTCTTATCAATTCTCCACACTCCCCCTCCTTCCTTCAAACTTTCATAGAAACTTATATACATTCTAATTATACCTGCGAAAAATTGCCGAATATATTTATTTATAATTTATACACACACATCAACCTTCCTTCAAAATTTAAAATTAAGTTATAGACCGTCTAATAAAACCTGCGCACTAGTGCCGAATATATTTATTATCATTTATCAATAAACAACCTCCATCCAACAAAAATTAATATTAACATATAAACAGTCTCATTAAACCTGAGAAAAAGTTCCGAATATGTGTCTTTTATCATGTCTCCATACTCCACCTCCTTCCTTCAAACTGTCATAGTAACTTATAGAAAGTCTCATTAAACATGCGAAAAAGTGCCGACGATATTTTTTTTATCATATCTCCTGACTCCCACTCAGTCCTTCACTCTGTCTTTGTAACTAATAGACAGTCTCATTTACCCCGATATACAGTGCCTTAGATATTTCTATTATAAGGTCTCCATACTACAACTAATACCTTAAAAATTTCATATTAAATGAGAGACATGCTCAATAACAATGCAAAAAAGAGGCGAAGATCTGTATTATCATTTATCATAACTCCCGCACCGTACTTCAAACTATCATAGTAAATTATATACATACTCATTAACACTGTGCACAATAGCCGAAGACATGTTTTTTAAAAGGCAACCTTAATTGACCTCCGTACTTCTCTAGGCTTGTTTTTCATATAGACAGTCATCTTTTCGCATCGATAAAGTGTAGGATACATCTCTTATCAAACAACATTACATAACCTACAAAAAAAAATATTTCATTTTTACTTAAATACAGTCTCACGTTATGAAAGAATTTGCATTAATTAATTTGAAAAAAAATTTTATGATTGACTTTATTATTTTGTTTTCCTTCAAGGAATGCCGCATATTGGTTATCCTACATTGGCAGAAAAGAAGAAAGAACACACTGGAATTTTGTATTTACATCATGAGCCTCCAGACGAAGGCTTTCAAAAGAATTATGACCTCATCAATCCGTTGTCGTATGGTTCCAAAGGAGATTGATCTCATGATAAACGATTGTTATTGTTTTTTAGTTTGTTAATTTAATTATATGTATTTTTTCTTATAATGTTTGTTTTTTATAGTTATAGTTATTTATGGCTATGTAGCGGGGTTTAATATTATCCCGGGGTCTTTAATTCGGGGTGCTAAACGACCACAATTCTGAAGCAAATATAGTACAGCTTGGAAAAAAATTCAATTTCATTCATTTTCCAGACTGAATTCAGGGCTGAATAGTGACAGATCTTAAATAAAAACTAATTTTCAGATTTTCGCCTAAGATCAACTCATATCTAGACTTTTAAAAATAAATTATCACTTTTGTTCAGTTATCCAGACTGAGAAATGACTCTAATTGGTGTTGTCCGCTTTATATGATTCTTTTCTGAAGGTGAGATTTATACCCCGTGATTTTAAACTTTGAACACATTACCAATTACAGTTTTTCAAGTTTTTCAGGAGTTTTCAAGTTTTTCAATTATGTACGCAAGTTTTTCAGGAGGGGCGAAGGCAAACTAGAAAAATAATTAAACAAAACATAGGTGGTATCGTAAGAAGAAAGTTGGGATTTTATTAGTGACAGAGGCACAAAGCCCCTTCCCTACTGAGAAAATCTCGTATCTTATTTCGTTCTGAAGATACTCCGACTTTTCTCTTTTTTTGTCCAAAACACTGTTTCCAATACACTGTCAGAATCAGTTTTGCCATATCTTAGAAGTAAAAATAAAAATCACTTGAACGCATTTTTAGGTGTTTCCAACTTAGGTCGCGTGAATCCTGGTGGCTTTCTCACGGAATATTATGGAAGAAATCAGAGCAATAAGTCTCCCATTATCCCATCGTATCGTGCTAAATGTTTTTCAGCAGAGAAGAGGTTTGTTTTAGAATAATATCCCCAAGGAAACTGATCCTGATGTGTGTGTGTGTGTGTGTGTGTGTGTGTGTGTGTGTGTGTGTGTGTGTGTGTGTGTGTGTGTGTGTGTGTGTGTGTGTGTGTGTGTGTGTGTGTGTGTGTGTGTGTGTGTGTGTGTGTGTGTGTGTGTGTGTGTGTGTGTGTGTGTGTGTGTGTGTGTGTGTGTGTGTGTGTGTGTGTGTGTGTGTGTGTGTGTGTGTGTGTGTGTGTGTGTGTGTGTGTGTGTGTGTGTGTGTGTGTGTGTGTGTGTGTGTGTGTCTGTCTGTGTTTGTGTTTGTGTGTCGGGGTGTGGGTGTGTGGGGGTGTGTGTTTGTGGTGGTGGGGGTGTGGGAGGGAGTGTGGGTGGGTGTGTGTCTGGGTGGGTGTGTGTGGGTGTCTTTTGGGGTGAGTGTTTCTCAGAGTGTGTGTGTCTGTGTGTGTGTGTGACTGTGTGTGGGTGTGTGTATTTGAGTTTTTGTCTATGTGTGTGTGTGTCTAAGTGAGAGAGAGACAAAGTGAGTCAGTGAGAGAGTGTGTGAGTCTGTGTGTTTGTGTGTGTGTGTGAGTCTGTCTCAGTGTTTGTGTGTGTGTGTCGGTGTTTGTCTATGTGTGTGTGTGTGTATGTGTGTGTCTGTGTGTCTTTGTCTCTGTTTGTGTGTGTCTGTGTGTGTTTGTGTGTGTGTCTGTGTTTGTGTCTGTGTTTGTGTGTGGCTGTGTGTGTGTGTGTCTCTGTGTTTGAGTCTCTGTGTGTGTGTGTGTCTGTCTGTGTGTGTCACTCACTTTGTGTGTCTGACAGTTTGTTTGGGTCTGTGTGTGTGTCTGTGTGTGTTTCTGTCTGTGTTTTTGTCTGTCTGTGTGTCTCTCTGTGTGTGTGTGTGTGTGTCTGTGTGTCTGTGTGTCTGTGTGTGTGTGTGTGTGTGTGTGTGTGTGTGTCTGTTTGTGTGTGTCTCTGTGTATGTTTGTGTGTGTGTGTCTGTGTGTGTGTCTGTGTTTCTGTCTGTGTATGTGTGTCTGTGTGGGTGTGGGTCGGTGTGTGTGGGTGTATGTGTGTCTGTGTGTCGGTGTGTTGTTCAGTAATAGGTTTTGTAGCACTCTGAGATATTAACTATGTTTGAGAGTAACTCTTTTAGAGTGAGTCTCTCAGGGTGTTTGTGACACAGTCTGTGAGTGTCTGTGAGCCTGAGTGTGTGAGTGTGGGTCTCTCTCTGTTTGTGTGTATCTGTGTGTGTCTGTGTGTGAGTGTGTCTGTGTGTGTGTGTGTGTGTGAGTGAGAGTGTCTCTGTGTGACTGTGTCAGATTTTCAGAGTGTCTGTGAGTGAGTGTGTGTGTGTGTTTGTGTGTGTGTGTGTGTGTGTGTGTGTGTGTGTCTGTGTGTGTTTGTGTGTGTGTATGTTTGTGTGTGTTTATGTGTGTGTGTCTGTTTGTGTCTCTGTGTGTGTGTGTGTGTGTCTGTGTGTGTGTGTGTGTGTCTGTGTGTGTGTGTGTGTGTCTGTGTGTGTGTGTGTGTGTGTCTCTCTTTGTCTCTGTATGTGTGTGTCTGTGTGTGTCTGTGTGTGTGTGTGTGTGTCTTTGTGTCTTTGTGTGTGTGTGTCGCTGTGTGTGTGTGTGTGTGTGTGTGTGTATGAGAGGGAGGGGGAGGATCAGGATTGTTCATAGCCTAGTGGGATGAATCTAAAAATTATCTATACAAAATATATATTGTTCAGCCCATTTCACTAGATCGATGAACAATATTGCTGCTAAACTAAATTTCTCACAACAGAAAAGTAACTGTCACAACTCATTTTATTACTCCGTGCCTATGAAGTTTTCCACCTGAAATTTAGAATTTTAGAAATTAGAATTTGAAATTTAGAATTTCAAATGTCATAAAAGCGAACATTTGGAATTTTTTATAAAAATGGGTCTTCTTTTAGAAAAAGTTTTGGGAAACCGCCCCCTCAGAAATTGTAAAGGTTTGCTCCTGCAGGTAAACTTGCATCTAAGCCGCAACTTACCTCTTTGAGATAACTGACAAGAGCAAAAAAGGATTTATGCATTAAACGTTTGCTTCCAGAAAAACGTAGAAAGAGCATTTTAATGCCACATCTATTTCTAATTTGTATTCAAGGGAGATGGGCACTTCAGACCATTCTCAGGTATGATGAAACATTCTTAGTCTGATACTAGCTGTGTGGCATTATTACCCTAATTCAAACTAATGACAGCGGTAATGGAGAAAGTTGCGGGGGAAAAAAAAATCTTGCTCCATATAACGGGTTTTTGTCCTTTGGAAGTTTCTTGTCACAAAGATAAACTGAGCATAGTAATGTTTTTGTTTTGTTTTATAGTTTTAATATTTACAAAATGTTAAGCCGTGATAATGTTGTAGGGAATGATATAGAAACTAAGACATCTCTAGTCTTAGAAGAGTTCTTGAAAAAAGGAAACCGTTGAATACCGGTCTTAAAAACAATATGAATAGTACAGTATTACCAGCTATTAAGCAGAAAGCTTTTGTTTATTTAAAACACAATCTTGCCGATCCGGGAAGCGAATTGTTTTTACTTTGATCCGAAACAGAAGTGAACCAAATAATTCGCCCAGCTGGCCACATTTTCCTCGCTTGGCGAAATAATCAGGTTAGAGGAGCGAAATTCATCAAACAGTTCGTGACACTGAACTGTAAGTAAGGAGCGACCCGGCTCAATAGTAACCTAAACGAAAGTCTAAAAAGCAGATATATCGGATATTTCGATATCAATAGATATATCACAGGAATAATATTTTAAGGCTGATTTCTAATATAATAAGTTTAATCCAGTTTAGTTTTACCCATCGAAAGTTATGCGCCTGAGAAAATTCGCCTTATTTTCAAAAAAGGAGAAAACACCCTCTAAAAGTCAAAGCACCCTAATGAAAATCACACAATCAGATTCAGCGTATCAGAGACCCCTACTATAGAGGTTTCAAGCTCCTATCTGCAAAAATGTGGAATTTTGTATTTTTGCCAGAAGAAAGATCACGGATGTCTGTTTGTTTTGTTTTTGTTTTTTTATTTTCCCAGCGGTGATCGTATCGATCCAGTAGTCCTAGAATATCGTGAGAGGGCTCATTCGAACGAAAATTAAAAGTTCTAGTGTCCCTTTTAAGTGACCAAAAAAATTGAAGGGCAACTTGGCCCCCTCCGACGCTCATTTTTTCCCGAAGTCACCCAATCAAAATTTTGAGATAGCCATTTTGTTCAGCATAATCAAAAATCTAATTAATATGTCTTTAAGGATGACGTAATCCCCCACAGTTCCCGGGGGAAGGGCTGCAACTTATAAACTTTGCCCATTGTTTACATATAGCTTTGGTTTTTGGGAAGTATAGGCGTTTTCACGAGGAATTTTTTCTAGTGGGAGGTCGGGGTCGGAGTAGGGGCTACGGGGGAGGACCTTTCCATGGAGGATATTTCATTGAGGGCAGGGACATTTCCATGAGGGGGTGCCATATTTCCCAGCATTATTTAAAAAACGATCAGAAATCAAATAAAAAAACAAGTTTTTTTCAACTGAAATTAAGGAGCAACATTAAAACTTAAAACGAACAGAAATTATTACGTATATGAGAGGGGTTGCCTCCTCGTCAATACCTCGCTTTTTACGATGAAGTTTTTTTAATACTATTAAAAGAGCTATGTATTCTAATTAACTGGCTTTTGTGATTCAGGGGTTTGTGATTCGAACAAAATTCGAACTTTGGTGTAAAGAGCGAGGTATTGACTAGGGAGCTAACTCCCTAATATACGTTATAAAAACATACGAATTTAGATATTCGTTACGTAAGTTACGTCAGAACAAAATTTTGAGAAAGCCAATTAGCCAAAAAAAGGAAAATTAATATGCGAATTTCGTTTTAATTATTCATGTACGGTGAGCCAAAATCAAAGCTGCATTAATTCAAAAACGTTCAGAAATTAACTAAAAAAAACAAGCTTTTTTAACTGAAAGTAAGGAGCGACATTAAAACTTAAAACGAACAGAAAATATTCCGTATATGAAAAGGCCCATACTCTCCATACTGCCACACTCTTTACGCTAAACTTTGTTATTGTTTTAAAAAATAAAGTTGTAAGACAGAGTCAAACTTTAGCGTAAAGAGCGAGACGTTGAGGAGGGGATAGCCCCTTTCATATATGGAATAATTTCTGTTCGTTTTAAGTTTTAATGTCGCTCCTTACTTTCAGTTAAAAAAACTTGTTTTTTTTTTAGTTAATTTTGTCTCTTGTCAGAACCTAACTTAAGAAGTCTTTTTTAAGGAACAGGAATAAGTAACAAAACATATGTCTTTCCGTAATCCTTTTACTCTGTTGCACAATAAAGTTGAACACGGTTGCCATTTGTTGTTTCCTAATCCAGCCCTTTGAAACCGATCAAACCACAGACAAAAGATGTATGATCCAGATGTCCAGCTGAGCAATTGTTTGGTAAATGACAGTGCTTTTTTTCATTACAGGCTTCGCGGCTCCATCACAGGTGATGATATGCCGCTCGTCCTCGTAATTACCTCATTTTCTAACACTGAGGTATTTGTTATACCTTCTCTTGAACGCGTCAAGGAAAGGATTTTCCGGGGTTACTTCTGCCGGTAAGTTATTTCATGTGGCGACTGATCTTCGGGAAAAACTCGTTTTCAGATATTCTTGGCGGGGAGAAGGTAGACCTGACGAGCCGTACTTCGGCAAGTTAATCGCAAGGGCTTTGCTGTAAGGAACAAGCTTCAATAGCTCCTTTGATGAAGAGTTATACGTGTATTTGTAGAAAACCAACATGGAGGCCACGTCGAAGCGTTCCTGGATCCACTGTGGGGTTTTAGCTATCGTGTTGCCAGAGGTTGCTGCACGCACTGCTCTATTTTGAATATGTTGGGGTGGAGTGATGTGGCTTTTTGGTGCACCAGCGTAGAGAGGACATGCATATTCCATGACGTGTCTGATGCACGAAATGAATAGTGGCAGAATAGACTCATCAGGGAGGAGACTTTCGCATCGTAGGATAACTCCTAGCTCCTTGGGGCAAGAGGATCTAATTTTACGGAGATGCTAAGTCCATGAGAGATCCGAAGAGAAATTAACTCCAAGTAGGCGTAGTGTTATTACCTTTCCTTTGAAGAAGAAATCAGGATGAGCCCTCATATTACGCGCCTTAGAAATTAGGAGCTCTTTCGTTTTTGATGCATTAAAAATGAAAAGCCATGTATCTGCCCACTTCTTATTTCTCTCCAGGTTAGCCTAAAGCTCCTTCTGGGGTTCGCTGGGATCTTCGTCCTTAGAGGTTTGTTCAAGCTTGTCCCCTGGGTCGTTTAGGTACAACAAGAAAAGAGTTGGCCCAAAAATACTTGCTTGGAGTACTCCTTATAGGACTGGGTGTTCTTTTGATATGAAGCCGTCGAGGACAACCTGTAATGAACATTAGCAGAGCTATGCCTTCCACATCAGTCGTACGACTTTTCAGCCAGTGGCATGATGAATTCGACTTTTCAGGTATGATGAATGTTAAAACTTCCTTGGATTGTTATACCTGATTTAGGGAACTTTTGCTTCACAAATTCCAAGCAATATTCCAGATGTTCGGTGATTTTCATCTTTAGTGGGTTATAGATTGTAGCAATAAAGAACGATTTGTTTGGTAGATTTACTTTCATCCAAAGAACTAAAAGGACCCAAATGTCCTTACCTATTTGCGTGATATCTTGATAAAGAAAAAATTCGTGATGGTGATTGCCATTTTTAGCCTATTAGCTTGAATGCGTGATGCTAAAATTAAGTGTCACAGCTACTGGTGTATTATCTTGATAAAGCGAAGACATGGCCGTATTTTCCATTTGTATTGGCATCAATTTTAAATGTTGGCTACTGAAACGACGTCTCCTAGGTATTGGCATAATATCTTTGAGAAAGGGCATAGCGATGGGTAACATTTGCATTAGCATCAATTTGAAATGTTGGCTGCTGAAATGAAGTCTCATAGCTATTGACGTGTTATCTTGATAAAGAAAAAGGACACGGACGTGATTGACATTTGTATTAGGATGAATTTAAAATGCTGGCTGCTGAGATACTTTCTCAGCTATTGGTACATTATTTTGATAAAGATAAGGCATGGCCGTAATTGACATCTATATTGGAACTAACTTTAAATGTTGGTGGCTGAAATGGTCTCTTAGATTTTTGTGTGTTATCTTGATAAAAAAAAGGACATACATTTGTATTAGCATGAATTTGTAATGCTGGCTGCTGAGATGGAGTGTCTCAGCTATTGGTACATTATCTTGATAAAGAGAAGACATGACCAAAATTGACATCTATATTGGCACCAATTCTTTTAATATTGGCTGCTGAAATGTAGTCTTATCATTTGGCGTTTTATCTTGATAAACAAAAAGCACAGACATTTGTATTAGCATGAATTTGTAATGCTGGCTGCTGAGATGGAGTGTCTCAGCTATTGGTACATTCTCTTGATAAAGAGAAGACATGGCCGAAATTGACATCTATATAGGCACCAATTTTTTTAATATTGGCTGCTGAAATGAAGTCTTATCTTTTGGAGAGTTATCTTGATAAACAAAAAGGACAGACATTTGTATTAGCATGAATTTTTAATGCTGGCTGCTGAGATGGAGTCTCTCAGCTATTGGTACATTATCTTGATAAAGAGAAGACATGGCCGAAATTGACATCTATATAGGCACCAATTTTTTTAATATTGGCTACTGAAAGGAAGTCTTATCTTTTGGCTTGTTATCTTGATAAACAAAAAGGACAGACATTTGTATTAGCATGAATTTATAATGCTGGCTGCTGAGATGGAGTCTCTCAGCTATTATTACATTATCTTGATCAAGAGAAGACATGGCCGAAAATGACATCTATATTGGCACCAATTTTTTTAATATTGGCTGATGAAATGAAGTCTTACAGACATTTGTATTAGCATGAATTTGTAATGCTGGCTGCTGAGATGGAGTCTCTCAGCTATTTTTACATTATCTTGATAAAGAGAAGACATGGCCGAAAATGACATCTATATTGGCACCAATTTTTTTAATATTGGCTGCTGAAATGAAGTCTTACAGAGATTTGTATTAGCATGAATTTGTAATACTGGCTGCTGAGATGGAGTCTCTCAGCTATTGGTACATTATCTTGATAAAGAGAAGTCATGGCCGAAATTGACATCTATATTGGCACCAATTTTTTAAATATTGGCTGATGAAATGAAATCTTATCTTTTGGCGTGTTATCTTGATAAGCAAAAAGGACAGATATTTGTATTAGCATGAATTTGTAATGCTGGGTGCTGAGATAAGTCTCTCAGCAAGATAACATAATCTTGATAAAGAGAAGATATGGCCGAAATTGACATCTATATTGGCACCATTTTTTTAATATTGGCTGCTGAAATGAAGTCTTATTTTTTGGCGTGTTATCTTGATAAACAAAAAGGACAGAGATTTGTATTAGCATGAATTTTTAATGCTGGCTGCTGAGATGGAGTCTCTCAGCTATTTGTACATTATCTTGATAAAGAGAAGACATGGCCGAAATTGACATCTATATTGGCACCAATTTTTTAATATTGGCTGCTGAAATGAAGTCTTATTTTTTTGCGCGTTATCTTGATAAACAAAAAGGACCGACATTTGTATTAGCATGAATTTGTAATTCTGGCTGCTGAGATGGAGTCTCTCAGCTATTGGTATATTATCTTGATAAAGAGAAGACATGGCCAAAATTGACATCTATATTGGCACCAATTTTAATAATATTGGCTGCTGAAATGAAGTCTTATCTTTTGGCGTGTTATCTTGATAAACAAAAAGGACAGACATTTGTATTAGCATGAATTTTTAATGCTGGCTGCTGAGATGGAGTCTCTCAGCTATTGTTATATTATCTTGATAAAGAGAAGGCATGGCCAAAATTGACATCTATATTGGCACCATTTTTTTAAATATTGGCTGATGAAATGAAATCTTATATTTTTGCGCGTTATCTTGATAAACAAAAAGGACCGACATTTGTATTAGCATGAATTTGTAATACTGGCTGCTGAGATGGAGTCTCTCAGCTATTGGTACATTATCATAGGCAGCGCGATAGCGCTGCCTAAGTAAAGAACGATGTTGAAACAATGTATTATTTAGTTTTTTTCCATATCCGGGCACTTCGTATCGAAGGAGTTGTCGTAGAAACTTCAAAAAGGGCTCATTCGATTGGAAATTGGAGTGGCTAGTGCCCTTTTAATTGTCGAAAGTGATTGGAGTGCAACTAGCCCCGCCCCCCCCCCCTACACCCATCATTCCCCCAAACACATCCAATCAAAATTATGAGATAGCCATTTTGTTCAGCGTAGTTGATTTCCAAATGGAAAATATGTTTTTGAGGAGGACGCCCCCCCACAACCCTCGGGGCAAGGGTTTTAAGTTATATCCTGAGGGTATATAAGAACGATGTTGGCACAATTGATGTTGTATCATTTATATTATTTTTTTTCCTTTAGAGCAGGGCACTTCATATGGAAGGGGTCGTTGTAGAAACTTCAAAAGGGGTTCATTCAATTGGAAATCGAGAGTTCTAGTGCCCTTTTTAATAGTCAAAAGTGATTGGAGGGCAACTAGCCCCTCCCCCTTACGCCCCTACTTCTCCCAAACACATCCAATCAAAATTTCGAGAGAGCCATTTTGTTCAGCATAGTTGATTTCCAGATAGAAAATATGTTTTTGAGGAGGATATTCCCCCACAACCCTCGGGGCAAGGGTTTTAAGTCATGCCCTGGGGTCATATAAGAATTAATAGAAGGCGTTGTCGTAGAAACTTCAAAACAGGCTCATTCGATTGGAAATTCAAACGGCTTGTGCCCTTTTTAATAGTCAAAAGTGATTGGATGGCAACTATCCCCCTCCCCCCACGCCCAAAATTCCCCCAAACACATCCAATCAAAATTTGAGGGATCCCTTTTGGTCAGCGTAATTGATTTCCCGATAGAAAATTTGTTTTTGATTAGGACACTCCCCCACAACCTTCAGGGCAAGGGTTTTAAGTTATGCACTGGGGGCATATAAGGTTTTTAAAGAAAGCGTTGTCGTAGAAACTTAAAAAAGAGCTCATTCGATTGGATAGTCAAAGGGCTAGTGCCCTGTTTAATAGTCGAAAGTGATTGGAGTGCCCCTAGCCCCCCCCCCCACCCCCCTAAGTACCCCCCAACCATTCAAAAAAAATTTTGAGATATCCACTTTGCTCAGCTTATCTGATTTACAGATAGGAAAAATGTTTTTTAATGAGGCCACTCCCCCACAACCGTCAGGGCAAGGGTTATAAGCTAGGCCCTGGGTGAATATAAGGTTTTATTGAAATCTTTTTAGTAGAAACATGAAAAAGTGCACATTGGATTTGATCTTCAATGGGCGATTACCCTTTTTAATAGTCAAAAGTGATTTGAGGGCAACTAATCCCCCTCTCACGCCCACCTTTTCCCCAAACACATCCAACCAAAATTGTGAGATAGCAATTTTGTTCAACGTAGTTGAAAGTTTTAGAAATTACGTCTTTAAGGATGACAACCCCTCCCCCCAAAGCCCTCAGGGCAAGGGTTGTAAGTTATGCCCTGGGGGTATATAAGGTTTTTATTGAAAGCGTTGTCGTAGAAACTTCAAAAGGGCTCATTCAATTGGAAATTGAAAGGGCTAGTGCCTTTTTAATAGTTGAAAGTGATAGGAGAGCGACTAACGCCCCTCTTACGCCCATCATTTTCCCAAACACATCCAACCAAAATTTTTAGATATCCATTTTGTTTAACGTAGTTGAAAGTTCTTGAAATTACGTCTTTTAGGATGATAACCCCCTCAGAGCCCTCAGTGCAAGGGTTGTAAGTTAAGCCCTGGGATATAAGGCTTATATAAAAATTTGTTGTAGAAATTTCAAAAAGGGCTCATTTGATTGGAAATTGAAATTGCCCTTTTAATTGTCGAAAGTGAGTGGAGAGTAATTAACACCTCTCTCACGCCCACCGTTTCCCCCAAAAAATTCAATCAAAGTTTAGAGATAGCCATTTTGTTCAACGTAGTTGAAAGTTCTGGAAATTAGGTATTTAAGGATGACAAACCCCCCAGAGCCCCAAGGGCAAAGGCTGTAAGTTATGCCCTGGGGGGCAAATAAGGTTTTTATAGATAGAGTTGTTTTAAAACTTCAAAAGGAGCTTATACAATTTGAAATTGAGAGGGTTATTACACATTTTAATTGTCGAAAATGATTTGAGTGTAACTAACGCAGATCATATGCCCACCATTCCCCGAAACATAACACCTCAAAATGTCAAGATAGCTATTTTGTTTAACGTAGTTGAAAGGTCTGGAAATTAGGTTTTTGAGAATGACAACCCCCCAGCCCTCAGGGCAAAGGTTGCAAGTTATGCCCTGGGGGCATATAAGGTTTTTATTGAAAGTGTTGTCGTAGAAACTTCAAAAGGGCTCATTTGATTGGAAATTGAAAGGGCTAGTGCCATTTTTAATAGTTTAAAGTGATTGGAGAGCGACTACCGCTCCTCTCACAGCCACCATTTCCCCAAACACATCTAATCAAAATTTTGAGATAGTCTTTTTGTTTAATGTAGTTGAAAGTTCTGGAAATTAGGTCTTTGAGGATGACAGCCACCCTAACAGCCCTTAGGGTAAGGGTTGTAATTTATGCCCTGGGGGAATATAAGGTGTTTATAGAAAACGTTGTCGTTTCAAAAATGGCTCGTTCGATTGGAAATCGAAAGGCCTAGTGCCCTTTTTAATAGTCGAAAGTGATTGGAAGGCTTTACATTTTTATAGTAAAGATCGATGTGGGTATAATGTATTATTTTTTCTGTTGTTGTTTTTTAGACCAGGGCACTTCGTATCGAAGGAGTTGTCGTAGGAACTTCGAAAAGGGCTCATTCGATTGAAAATAGAAAGGGCTGATGCCCTTTTTAACAGTTGAAAGTGATTGGAGGGCAACTAATCCCCCTCTAACGCCCACCCTCCCATTTGCCCATTATGTTTAAAAACTAAATGTTGCCATAAGATTAAATCAAAATGCACTGTGTTAATGCTAACTCCCAATAAGGTATATCAGCAGTATCCCAAGAACGACTGATGGTGTTTTGTTCAAACTTTTGGGGCTACTTCGGCTCTTAAAATTTAACCAAACCAAAATTGCGTAATTATATCCAAGCTATCAAAGAAAGTAAACAGATTTTTTGCGAATTGTCTCATGTTTTTAATTTTTGGTCAACTAGAGGAGATATGAAGCTAAATTAAGCAGTACTATTTGTGTCCACATTTTTAAAAGGGTGTATGTTATTAAAAATTGCTGAAAATTTATCTCCAGTATACAATTAGCAGGCCAAACTACAAAGTTTTAAAATAAAGAAGAAAATATTTAAAGCTTTATTTTCTTTTTCACTGAAAAGACTATGGCAATATAAAACGAACCCAAATTAGTTTTAAATCCATTTTCCACAAAGCGGGTTTTTCAACAAAAAGTAAAGAACTCAATCATACCAAGAATTAGCAAAAATAAAATCAAATGATCTACCAAGCGTGAAACTACCACAAATCAGCATCAATAAATAAATGAAACCAAAAACGAACAGAAATTAGAATAAATAACCGTGTCAAACTCAAAACGAGTAGAAATTAACATAAGTTGGGCTCAAAACCCCTGTGTCTTCCCAAGGCCCGAACAATATTTGCACTTTACTGGAAAAAAATACAAATGAATGTGCATTGTCAGTTTAATATACATATACTGAAATTTAGTAATCAAAATGTTAATATTATTTGATTTATTAAAGTTATAAAAGTAAAAACATTTATATTTTTTTCAGTAAAGTACAAATTTTGTTCGGGCCTTGGGAAGGCATAGGGATTTTGAGCCCAACTTATGTTAATTTCTGCTCGTTTTGAGTTTGACTCGGTTATTTATTGTAATTTCTGTTCGTTTGGGTTTCATTCATTTATTGATGCTGAAATGTGGTAGTTTCGCGCTTGGTAGATTATTTTATTTTTGCTAATTTTTTGTTTAATGGAGTTCTTTACTTTTCTTTGAAAAACTCATTTTGTGGAATTTTTTCTTTAATTAATCTTGATAAAGAGATGACATGGCCGAAATTGACATCTATATTGGAACCGATTTTTTTAATATTGGCTGCTGAAATGAAGTCTTATCTTTTGGCGTGCTATCTTGATAAACAAAAAGGACAGACATTTGCTGGCTGCTGAGATGGAGTGTCTCAGCTATTGGTACATTATCTTGATAAAGAGAAGACATGGCCGAAATTGACATCTATATTGGCACAATTTTTTTTTAAATATTGGCTGCTGAAATGAAGTCTTATCTTTTGGCGTGTTATCTTGATAAACAAAAAGCACAGACATTTGTATTAGCATGAATTTGTAATGCTGGCTGCTGAGATGGAGTGTCTCAGCTATTGGTACATTATCTTGATAAAGAGAAGACAGGGCCTAAATTGACATCTATCTTGGCACCATTTTTTTTTAAATATTGGCTTCTGAAAGGAAGTCTTATCTTTTGTAGATCTATCTAGAGAAACAATTAGGACATACATGTGTATGAGAATGAATTTTTAATGATGGCTGATGATATTGAGTGTCTAAGCTATTGGTACATTCTCTTGATAAAGAGAAGACATGTCCGAAATTGACATCTATATTGGAACCAATTCTTTTAATATTGGCTGCTGAAATGAAGTCTTAACTTTTGGCGTGTTATCTTGATAAACAAAAAGCACAGACATTTGTATTAGCATGAATTTTTAATGCTGGCTGCTGAGATGGAGTCTCTCAGCTATTGGTACATTATCTTGATAAAGAGAAGACATGGACAAAATTGACATCTATATTGGCACAAATTATTTTAATATTGTCTGATGAACTGAAGTCTTATCTTTTTGAGTGTTATCTTGATAAACAAAAAGCACAGACAATTGTATTAGCATGAATTTGTAATGCTTGCTGCTGAGATGGAGTCTCTCAGCTATTGGTACATTATCTTGATAAAGAGAAGACATGTCCTAAATTGACCTCTATATTGGCACCAATTTTTTTAATTTTGGCTGCTGAAATGAAGTCTTATCTTTTTGCGTGTTATCTTGATAAACAAAAAGCTCAGACATTTGTATTAGCATGAATTTGTAATGCTGGCTGCTGAGATGGAGTGTCTCAGCTATTGGTACATTATCTTGATAAAGAGAAGACATGGCCAAAATTGACATCTATATTGGAGCCAATTCTTTTAATATTGGCTGCTGCAATCAATTGTTATCTTTTTGCGTTTTATCTTGATAAACAAAAAGCACAGATATTTGTATTATCATGAATTTTTAATGCTGGCTGCTGAGAAGGAGTGTCTCAGATATTGTTAAATTATCTTGATAAAGAGAAGACATGGACTAAATTGACAGCTATATTGGAACCAATTCTGTTAATATTGGCTGCTGAAATGAAGTCTTATCTTTTTGCGTGTTATCTTGATAAACAAAAAGCACAGATATTTGTATTAGCATGAATTTTTAATGCTGGCTGCTGAGATGGAGTCTCTCAGCTATTGGTACATTATCTTGATAAAGAGAAGACATGGCCAAAATTGACATCTATATTGGCACCAATTTTTTTAATATTGGCTGCTGAAATGAAGTCTTATCTTTTGGCGTGTTATCTTGATAAACAAATAGGACAGAGATTTGTATTAGAATGAATTTTTAATGCTGTCTGCTGAGTTTGAGTGTCTCAGCTATTTGTACATACTCTTGATACAGAGAAGGCATGGCCAAAAATGACATCTATATTTTAACCATTTCTTTTAATATTTTCTAATGAAAGGAAATCTTATCTTTTGGAGTGTTATCAGCTATTGGTACATTATCTTGATAAAGAGAAGACATGGCCGAAATTGACATCTATATTGGCACAATTTTTTTTTAAATATTGGCTGCTGAAATGAAGTCTTATCTTTTGGCGTGTTATCTTGATAAACAAAAAGCACAGACATTTGTATTAGCATGAATTTGTAATGCTGGCTGCTGAGATGGAGTGTCTCAGCTTTTGGTACATTATCTTGATAAAGAGAAGACATGGCCGAAATTGACATCTATATAGTAACCTATTCTTTTAATCTTGTCTGCTGAAATGAAGTGTTATCTTTTGGCGTGCTATCTTGATAAACAAAAAGGACAGACATTTGTATTAGCATGAATTTGTAATGCTGGCTGCTGAGATGGAGTCTCTCAGCTATTGGTACATTATCTTGATAAAGAGAAGACATGGCCTAAATTGACATCTATATTGGAACCAATTCTTTTAATATTGGCTGCTGAAATGAAGTCTTATCTTTTTGCGTGTTATATTGATAAACAAAAAGGACATACATTTGTATTAGCATGAATTTGTAATGCTGGCTGCTGAGATGGAGTCTCTCAGCTATTGGTACATTCTCTTGATAAAGATAAGACATGTCCAAAATTGACATCTATTTATTAACAAAGTTTTATCATAGTGGCTTATGAAATGTTGTCTTTTAATTTTTATTTCGAAAATGATAAACAAAAAGGAAATACATATGTAGGAGAATTTTTTTTTAATGATTGCTGATGAGATGGAGTGTCTCAGCTATTCGTAAGTTCTCTGTATAAAGAGAAGAAATGTCCAACATAGAAATCTATATAGGAACCAATTATTTTAATATTGGCTGCTGAAATGAAGTCTTATCTTTTGGCGTGTTATATTGATAAACAAAAAGCACATACATGTGTATTAGCATGAATTTGTAATGCTGGCTGCTGAGATGGAGTGTCTAAGCTATTGGTACATTATCTTGATTAAGAGAAGACATGTCCTAAATTGACATCTATATTGGAGCAAATTCTTTTAATATTGGCTGCTGAAATGAAGTCTTATATTTTGGCGTGTTATCTTGATAAACAAAAAGCACAGACATTTGTATTAGCATGAATTTGTAATGCTGGCTGCTGAGATGGAGTGTCTCAGCTATTGGTACATTCTCTTGATAAAGAGATGACATGGCCAAAATTGACATCTATATAGGAACCGATTTTTTTAATATTGGCTGCTGAAATGAAGTCTTATCTTTTTGCGTGCTATATTGATAAAAAAAAATGACAGATAGTTGTATGAGCATGAATTTGTAATGCTGGCTGCTGAGATGGAGTGTCTCAGCTATTGGTACGTTATCTTGATAAAGATAAGATATGGCCGTAATTGACATCTATACTGTCACCAATTTTAAATGTTGGCAGCTGAAATGAAGTCTCTTTATCTATTGGCGTGTTATCTTGATAAAGAAGAAGGACATGGCGGTGATTGACATTTGTCTTAGCATCGATTTGAGATATTGGCTGCTGAATTGAAGTTTATTAGCCGTTGGCGTGCTATCTTAGTTCTTGAAACTTTTTTAACTCTCCAGTCTTTCTTCTACCAGTGCTAAAATTGCCCAATACTCGGCTTCTTTGTAATGTTGTCTGACATTAACTGGACTTTTTTGTCAAAACTAATATTACACAGCTGGATATTGTAAAGAACGAATCCCAGTTGCAACTAACTCATAATATAGTTTAACTTTTGACGTCATTTTTGGTTGTAACCTACGGTCATGATGTCATTAATCTTCTTGTATACAAAGATGCAGCTTTTTATGAAAAATTGTTTACATTTTAAATAATATGTATTGTTAATTACAAAAGCGAGTAGATATAGCAATTTCCTTTAACCCGAGCCCTTAAATACCTCTCTGTGATGTTCCAGTGCCACACTAGCAGCGGAGAAAAAAAGGAGAAAAGAAGAGGACCCATCAGTTCTTTTTCCATGCAAAAAAAAAAGAAAAAGAAAAATTCCTTGTTGCTCAGGCCAGGGGACTATAAGTTTCATGTAAAGGGTTTTCAGTTATTGCAATTCCAATGGTGTACTGTTTATTTCGGCCCGATTTGGTATAAAAATAATTAATTTTGGGCTACTATTTGCCGAGGACCCAAGGTTTGTCCTTTACTAGGTTACTGCTACCTCTGCAACCAGGATATTCAGAAACGGTCAGTTAGACATCTATATTATATACTTTTCGTCAGTGAATCAAACCAAGCTACTGTTCAAATAAAAGAACACAAGTTTCATATTGCTGATACTTTATTTTTCCATGCCGTAACTATTGTGAACAGAACCTTGAACACCGTCTAGACAGATGAAACCGTCACATATAACAAAAAATTAAAAATGCCAAATTGGCACACGAATACAAAGAAGACTTGCGGCAGGGCCATAAAAGTGACCAATGTGGCCGAAGCACTTCAAATACAAAATTATTAACTAAGTATTTTCCTACTACAAGTGCCAAAATCAAAAGACAAATACAAACGTAATATTGAGACTAAAAGAGAGGGCACAAATTACCACAGAGAAATAGAGAGAAACTTGTAAAATTCTTGTGGCTCAGAATCTTTTGTTATTTCAACTAGCTTGCAATTCCACATAGGTTTAAAAAAAAGGTGATGTTATTCTTGTCTCTAAAAATAAGGAATAATGTTATTGGCCTACAAAAATACGTCGATTATGTAAACCAATGAAAATAAAAAATGCTTTTTTTTACCATTAAGGAGAGTAATCTCTCTTTTTCTCTTTGATTTACCCATAAAGCGAAGGCAAGATATAAAACTAACCGGGATTTCTGAAAAGCACACTAAATAAACACATCTTTTTGTTACATCAAATTTACCCAATATGATATAACGAAATAAATAGTTTGAATGAAATTTTATTTTATCTTCTGTTTTAAGTTAATTTGTTTGAAAAATTATTTAGTGTTGAGTTATCTGAATCCTTATTCCGACAATTATGGTGCATCTTACATGGAAAATTTAGTAACCGAACTACCAAGCTACTGAATTTAATGGCAAACAGATTGTAAACACCTTTGAAACGACACTACGAGAAGTATGATAAATTTCTCGTAAAATCGAGTGATAACAGACCGCACAGCTCACTGTCGCCTCGAGCACACCCCGTTTAACCAACCACATGGTTCATTGTAATTAAGGAACAAAATCAGATATTGATAGATCATAAATAAATCTTGAGACAACATTAACTAACCATGACAATAAAAGAAAACACAGAACAACAAAAAAAAAGAAGAAAAACTCGCAGCAAAGATGAAAACAACAACAACAAAAATGCAAACATTTCAACTGAAACCGCTACTGAGCCGTCCACAGTGCATAAAGATAAAAATAGGGACAAAGGTCAACCAAACGAAATTCATGCTTAGATCTCCGGTTTTGAGATTTTTCTTTCATTTCGTGAACTTCAGTCTCTGTTTTTTACTGTTTGCGCTGAGGACGGCTTAGCGGAGTACATGGCCGAAATGTTTTCATGCATCTTCATCAAATATACTGAGTTATCGGTAAAATTGTAAAATATGGACTTAATCCACTTCAACACTAAAACTTTAAAAAAAAGTAAAGTTGAACATAATTAATATTTTAAAAAAATGTAGAATTCCACCAAGACCTAACCAATATCGAGTATAATTTAGTAACAAATAAGAGTACATAAATTCGTTGTTACGAAGTTGAACAAGACAAAGTGACATACACTTATGCCCAAAAAAAACAATGACTAAATCCCAGTAACCTCCATAAATATTATGATTTTTAAGGAATAAATTGGTACAGATGACAAGAAAAGAATAAAACTTCAAAACTCCTGATATACAGAAACCAAACCACGGTACACATATACAAAGGAGATAAAAAAAAAAAAACCCATCACTCATTTAGGATTTAAATCTCATGTTTCTTTTAATAGACTAGTTAATTTGTCAGAATTTCTAAGAAACAAAGTCAAATTTATGGTAAAAAGAAAAATATGATCTTTTTTTCTTATATTCCTTGCGACAACAGGGATTCCCCGTGATTTAAGAATGTTGAAAAAAAGTGTTCCTGTTAAAAAGGGTAAAAATGGTTTAAATATGATGCCCAAATCAAATGATTGTTCTCCTAGATCTATCCTAAAAGTAAATTATGCTATAGTGTCTAATTTTTTAGAAATGCTCTTAATATATTAACTGCTAGAAGATTTCAGATAAAATGCAGACATTAAGGCAATGCTGGGGATATGATGACAAAACTTGCGAAATTTTTCAAGGATGGTTAAAGGACAATATGGGATGCAAATTTTAAGACGCTTTAACTACCCCAGAATAGCATTTGGGCCATGCTTTTGGGCCATAGCATTTGGGACAACAATTCTTATATATCTGTACTCGCTTCTTTCCTATTTTCTGACATAATAAGCCGAGCGGTATTAAAGAGAATCACAAATTAAAATATCCCAGCAAAGCGCGATTACTGAATTCCACTGATGCGCATTTGACTCGACTACTGATATACCAATATTACATCAAACGACATATATGCCCGAAAAATAACAATTGAAGCCTAAAATGGGCGAATCCCAGTGAAGATACAATACACTGAAGATATCAGAAAATCCCTGCTGTATTATATGTATTATAGTAATAATATTATATAATTATATAGTAATAATATTATATTATATAATTATAGTAATGTATTATAGTAATATTACTATTACTTCAGTGTAATGGTCTGTTAGTGATAATCTGTAAAACCTTCAGTCAAATACAAAGAACAAGATTCAACTCCCACCCACAATAATTTTTCTTGGACTATTTTACCTGAAGACGAGAATTTAATCCCTGACCGAATGAGAGATCTAACAACAATACACCTTTCCACAAATTTCAAATGGCAATTGAAATTGACGATGATTTTCAAGAAGAAGCAGAAACTGACGGGGTTATTCAAAAACTTTGAATAAAAGATTTGCAGTGATATTAAAAAGAACGCTTCATTTAACACAGCCTCTACAAAGGAAGCTATTCTACGCAAAAACTAATAATACAATTAATTTTTGTTGAATTTCACAAAAGTATTTGGTTTTATATCCTAAAATTATCCTCATCTCAAAAACATCGACAAAAATGAGAATCAGTGGAATAGGCTACAGTGGTTAGTACAAAAACAAACTACATCCAATAAAAGATTCCTTTAAAATGCCCATAAGAATAAGCAAAAACCAACAGCTACATATAAATGGAAAAATAGATATGTTCATTTTATTCCTTTTCCCATATACATTATTTAGGTTTTCTGTTCAGTATTCCTCGGCTTACTGCTCAACATAGTGTTCATCATAAATGCGACCCGTATTAACTCTTAGCAAGGCCTTATGGTGCGCTCAGGTCGAATGGAAAATAGCCTACCAGCCTATAAACACAGTTGATTGTCCTGGGAAAACATTACTACTAAATTTCTTTGTTTTCGAAAAGAAAAAGTCTGGATGGACTGTTTTCCATCCTGTTTTTGCATTTTGCTTAAACCAATTTTTTTCACGAAAGTTTTTCTTATGAACACCCATAGATTTACACTGTATTTTTTGAAATTTGCTTGATGGAATGATTCTTGTTTCATAAAATTGTAGGTAACGGAAACATTCTGAAAACAGGTTCAGCTAAGAAAAAAAGAAAAAAAAAAAAAAAATAGAATCGTGCAATTTCGTGCACATTGAAAGGAAGACGATACGAAACTCAGGACATGAAAAAAAAAAAAAAATTGTGATGCTGCATAAAAAAAACAATCTTAAAATATTGAACATAATATAAAAAGCAATATTATGAAGAAAATTCAAAATTTTATTGTTCAAGACTGGGCGATGGGAAAGAAGATTCTTACAAACTTTCGATTTCTTTTTTTGATTAAAACATTTGGAAAAAATTACGGGGGGGGGATGAGGCAAACCATCCAAGGGTATTAAAATCATTCCTTCAAAGTAAAATCTACTGCCTCTAATGCGGATTGTCTTTTACTTGCCACACATAAAACGTGAACACGACAGCTTTTTTCAGACTGAGAGACGGTTTTTCCAGAGTATCTGAGCGTACAATTAGAAATTAATATTCTTTGGTCTGTACTCACATATTTTGGCCAGGACCCGAAAAATAGGTAAATTTGGCTCTGCATGAAATAGCTACGTTGGGAGAAAAATCGGGTGAAATAATTGAGAAAAAAGGTTGTCGAGTGAGATGCATTGCATGCATTGAGTTAATTGCGAGATTTTCTTGGATACAGTATGAATTTTATGAGCGTTCAGGGACATCTTCAAAGCTTGAAATTATTCGTTTTTATTTTTTCATCCAACCATGGTCACAAATACAAAATTTACTATTCCGAATAACAACTCCGGAGTTTTTCAAGATTATCTGTATGGTTTTTTAAATCTTTTTTCTTTCTTCAAAAAATAAAATTTTGGACAATTTTATGTAGTAGTAACGACAAGTTAGTCTGAATCTGTAATCTACAACGGAGAATTTCACCCCCCCCCTCACCCAAAATATGCACAAATATACTTTATCCTCTTTAAGATATACCAGGAGTTAACTACCCTTTTGAATTAGTTCAAGCTGGCATATTCAAGGTTTATTTCGAGTAATTAATCAATCAGTGAATTAAGCAAAATTTTATAAAACTTTAATACAGGACATTTCCCTTTAATTAAGGACATGCGTGCACAGAGTGGGGGGGGGATCTCTGGGCACCACACTTAGAATTTTTACGATTCCCTCCCCGCCCCTCCTAATGTGTTAAACATTTCCGGATATTTCGCCAATCTTTGTTGTTGCTGTTTTTTTTAGTTAGACTTTCCTTTCAATTTAGTCCCTCCGTTTGTAAATTAAATAAAGAATTTAAAAAGAAAAACAGTCGGTAAATAACCAGTTGATGATCCTGAATGACCCCCCATAATTTGTCGTAACTAAGGATGTTTAGAGAATTGAAAGTAAGCCTTTTGCCAGAAAACATCAGAAAACGGCGAATTACATAAGAGATTACCTTTCAATTGATACACAGAGTTGGGGTAAATTACAAGGCTGGGAGCTGACAGTAGTGTCAACAACAAAAAAACATCGACACCATCTAGCGTTTGGCAACACTTGGCACTTTTTCAGTGTAATAATACGAATAACTAATTTAATTTCCGTAGCTGGTAAAATTAGGGTAGTAATAAGTGTCTGATCTCAATTACTGGCAGAAAAACGATTAAAGAGCTTGAAAGAGTGCCAAGTATCGCCAAACACTAGATGGCGTTGATGGTTTTTTTGCCGGCACTATTGCCAGTTTCCACTCTTGTAAGTTACCCATACTCTTTGATTGATACGTATAAGGATGAGATTGCATCAATTCAGAAAAACTGAAACAATACTATCACCGTACCTTGCAATGGTTGAAGGTTGTATCCTCTACTTGACCCAGTAAACTTAGAGCCCGAAGGCCCTTTGCATACATGCTTGCTCAAGGAAGACTGTTTTATTGATTTTTCAACTTTTGAGCTAAACCAGGTTAGTACAATTTAACCAGGGGAATGGAGAAAACTATAAATTGTGTATTCTTGTAACTTGGTTAGGCTATATCCAGAGGGTGGGGGGAGGGCTCTGAACCCCCCCCCCCCCCCAAATTTTTTTATCCGACGCGTAAAAGCGTAACGAAACTTGAACTTGAGTCATGCAATACCCAAAATATTAAAAAAAAAAAAAAATCTAGCATTCAATGTTTGAAAATGTATTTGTAAGTTTACCTTTCTAATTTTTTATTTTAGCTGAAGGTGTGAAGACTGTTCAAGATCTACTTGACCGTAATTTTAATTGGAACGTTTAGTCTGAGATACTTAACTTGTCTATTCATCTTCAATACAATAAATTCAATTTGGGACGTTAGTGAGATTAAACATTCTGAGTATTTGACGTAAATTAAACTGAATATTTTAGTAAGGAAAGTGCTTATTCAATAATATTTAAATATTGTGGACAGCACACTGCAAATACGATAGCACCATTACTGATCTAGTAGATCATTATTTAGAGAAAGGGAGGCAATGGGCCTGTGTGGCCTGAGCCTTGACTCAAATAAGGATTCGAAAAACAAATTCAAACTAAGAACATCCCATAATCAAAACTGCACCTTTCTGTGGTGATTTCTATTCATTTTAATTTTGAATACATCGTCTGGCCTGATTTGTATTCGGATTTGTATCCCTTTCTTATTAGTTTTTTTTTTATTAAAATCTTTATGCTTCTGCTAATTTAGAGTACAACCAAAAATATGGGAGTTAGTCAGAAATAAGCCGAGAGCTCTTAATGATTAGGATAAATTCATTCTTTCCAATTAGACCTACAAATAAATTAAAAAATTTCCGACATATAGACAATAAACAGAAAAAAAAAGTTCGCCAAACAGAAATAAAAAGACAATTTATATGAAAAATTAGAAAGATCATAGGAAAAATCGAAAAATAGTGAGACTGCGGCCCCTCACCCCCTGTACCTTATATATAAGAAGAACGTAGAAAATAATCTATTTAAGCAAAGGCGGACCAATATTGTATTCCGTTGGTGAATTATTCCTATGTATTTTACTTTTCGAAGACTTAATTGGATTGAAATTCGTTACCCGGCATGCTGAATCGGGCAAGAAATTGTGATCTAAGTGAGACACAATAAGAGAAAGTACCGGAGGGCCTTAATGAGAGTGCACATTGAGTAATGAGAAAGGACAAATAGTGAAGTCAACAAAATCAATTCAATAGAAACGAGCAAACAGAAAAGAAGAGAGCACTAATTGTGTTCAATATCACTTCTGCCTGTCTCTCTTCACGAAAACGAATAATATACCTTATTTGGCCTGAAATTCGTTACCCGGTATGCTGATTCGTGCATTAAGCTAACTGTGATCTAAGTGAGACCAAAATGAAAGAAAACCTTTAAGAGCCCTAATGAGAGCGAAGACCGAGGGAAAAGGGGCTAACTGTGAAGTCAATGAAATAATTTTAATGGGAACAAGGAAACATAAAAGAAGAGCATATCAATTGTGCTCACTATGAAAGAGGCCCAATGAGAGAGTGGACTGAGGATAAAAGTACTAATTATAAAAATTCACTAAAATAAGTTCAACAGAAATGAACATACAGAAAAGAAGAGGAGATTAATTGCGTCCATTACGAGAGGGGCCCAATGAGAGAAAATACATGAGAGCCCTAATGAGAGTGAATTCAACAAAAACAAGCGAACAAAAAAAGAAGAGAATATCAATAAGGGTCTAACCTGAGCAAGAAAAATTAATATGGGAAAAGTTTCAAGTGATGCAGAAATGGGTAAACGCCCCAAATGTAAGCATGGTGTCAGTACTACCTACATAGTTTTTACTTCGCGTCACAAATACTCTATCCTCAAAGGATTTCTTTATCTATTCCTGAGTTGTATTTTTTTTTTGGGGGGGGGGTGGGGGGAAGGGGGGATATTATCCTCTCTAAAAGTCGTAAATGCGTACAAGATGCTCCAAAAGATAGACACTCGGAAAAGGTTAAAAGGGATATGGTTTTAGCAGTTTTTTTTGGAGCCCTGGTACACCCGGAAATTTTGGGACCCTTAGCCCCGTGAGAATTCTTTAGCTTTACCGACTGAGAAGTCTTTAGCTTTGTGACGTAGTTTACCTTATTTTAAATTACAAATTGCTTGTGTCTTCTGTTTTTGTTCTGCTTGGTAATATATCTAACTGAAGGCAATTTTAGGACATATATTTATTGAGGGCAAAATAAAGGTTGGCTAGGAAGCCCAAGGGTCCAAATCTTACCGACTGCTCTGGAGGGCCCTAATGACAGAAAGCACTAGGGAAGAGAGGATTAATTATGGAGAAAATAAATTCAAACCAGAAGCACCACTGCATAAATAATTCACTCTGCAATATATAAGACGGCATGAGGCAGTCTGGTTTCCAGCAAGTCGCTTCGAAGGCGACCCTCAGGAATTTTTGAGACATAGAGACGAAATTTGCGAAATGTACGAATGGTGCTTAAAAACACATAACTTAAATACAAACTAACCATGTGCAACAACAAATTCAAAATCAAATTTTGGTGGACAGTTGGTTAATAAAAAACAACAACAACAAAATACTTAAGCCACATTAAAGAGCTAAATAAATTAAATAGATAAATTAAATTGCACACTAAATAGAAAATAGCGTCAATGAAGTATATAAAACATCCTATTATCAATTTTTTCAATAGAAATATAATGTTTAAAATATTATAATATGGCTGCATGCAGATAGACGTTTAGAGAAAGGGATGACTTCCAAAACAATTCAACAAATATAGAATTTTGCACACTTCCCTAGTAAACCAAAAAATTAAAAGTTCGAAAGTTTGAAAAAATAAAAAAGTCTAATTGGAGGAACAGGGAATTGTACCCTTAATCTGCCGAGGAATAGAACTGAAAACATTTAAGTAATTAATACTAGGGAGAGAAATTGCCGAGTTCATGAAAAGCCTACAGTTCAGGCTAAAGAACATGGGAAAATAGTTGAGAGAAATCTTAATCATTTTGTTTGTACAGTTCGTATATTCATCTTGTACGAACCAAAACTATCAACCAAGCTAAACAAACCCCTAAAAAATTGGTTATGTTTTTATATCTATTCTATTTTTTGGTTTACACTGGGCCGACGATAAAAGAACTGCTTCTTCCAAAAAGAAACAAAAAGTATATTGTACACACTTTTTTAACTAGCCATTACTATAAACCAAGCTATGTTCTTTCTTCAGACCAGGAAAAATGAGGAGGAAGGGACAGTGGGTATGCAAAAAGGAGGAGGGAGGGACCGTGGGTATGAAAAAATGAGGAGGGAGGGACAGTGGGTATGCAAAAATGAGGAGGGAGGGACAGTGGGTATGCAACGTACTTCCAAAGAAGTGATTGCAACTGAAACATCGATAACGAGTAGGGCCGATATAAGAACACCATACCCGGCACAAGTTTTGCTAATATCAAAAACTATTATTTACGAAATCAAGGAGTGAATGCAACCCTCAGAAGTGATTACTCCTCCTCGAAATCGAGTTTATATTCAATTTTTCTAGGGAAGGTAAAACAACAATAACAGGAAATAATTGTATGCATGAAAATAATTGTAAAATAACAAATTATTGACACTACTTAAATATTAACATTGGAAAAAATATAACCATTGAAAACATGACAAAAAGCTTTTTATACAATACAATAAACAAAATTTGTTACAACAGTCTAGGTATTTAGAAGCAGAATCTTTACTTGATTAAAGGGAATATTTATTTCTAATTAAAACTACTTCTAATTAAAACTAAATAAAATTTAACTTATAATAAAGTGTAACCCTCTTCCGGACTAACCAAGGGATAAATGAGTAAATTTTAATGAATTATGAACTACTAGGCTATTGTAATCTTTCTTTCCTTTCAATTCCATCATGACACAAACCAAATTCCGAAAAAGAAGACAGACATTAGAAAATATAAATAAAGCCATAACCCCGAGGGGATCTTCAAATTTGCCTAAAACTTAATTTTGCCTATGACTTATCACAACTAAATAAAAAACACAATTATTCATTTTTGCATAATTATTTTTCTAAGACCTGAAAAGAGGGGTAGCCACGGTTTGCCCCCCCCCCCCATTTTCGATAATAGCATCAGTTTTTGCATACTGAATGCAAATACTGGGTATGCTTTCAGATATTTCCTTTATATAACAACACTTTATACAGTGAGTATCTGTCACTTCTTATTAGATGTAGTGATATCGTAGCAAAATTTATTTCATCAATATATGAAGCTTACTATATTAATATGATATTATTTTCAGGATATCAAACTAAAGTTAGCTAACACGCCAAGTTTCTTGGGCCAAATAACCGTTTATTGCTTGTTAAAGAGTTGGAAATTACTATAAATTCTACATTTTCCTCTTTAATATAATCTAGTATAATTCAATCCTACGATTCATAAATATAATCGTTAGAATTTATTACAATTTAGCATTCTAGAATTTATCAAAAATGAAAAATCGAGAGAAAAGTGAAAAAGGTGCTTTAAAAGCAATAATCACTCTTGTAATTATAATCAATTAGAACTATATCATAATTTAATATCCTATAATTCATTAAGAAATTAGAAAACTGAGACAAAACCAATAAAGTGACTTTCCAGGAACTCAGAAGAAGAAACCAAAAGTTGTGAAACAAGTAATTTGAAGTTACAATTACGTATACCGCTTTAATTCTACATTATAATCTTAAATATACTATAATTTAATTTTATAATTAATTAATATATTTGATTCTATCATCCATTCTTATAATTATAATTTGTTAGACTTTTATGATATCTTAAAATTCAAGAATTTACTGAGAAATTAGAAAACCGAGATAAAACTAAAAAAAAGTGACTTTCAAGGAACTCAAAGTATGTATTGAAATTTAAAAAACAAGAAAATATTTTATTCCATCTCCACGAAAAAAAACATATTCCTTTGTAACTACACTAAATTTCAAAAATATAACGTTTCCATCATCTTTGTTTTGCTTAATAGCTTTTTGTAATTTTTTTTTTTTGTCCCATTTTTAATGAGATTTGGTTGTTTAGGCTTCAAGATAAAATTTCTATTTTTTGTTGATATTTTTTAGCTTATGTTTTGTACCTAGAACTAAGGACCCATTTTCACAAGAACGGCAGTTGAACCCTAGATAGCCTTTTATCCTAATTAAAATGACTATTTGTTCAATAAAAAGTTCAGATAGGCCTCTCACAAAAGAAAAAGAACAAAAAGGCCTCTCAAGTCAGATAGAAAATTAAGCATTAATTAAATGCTTGCAGTAATGGTCACTGCTTCAAATTACTGGTTCAAATTATACATGGTTTACAAATCATTTGAATATAGCCTACTGCCATTTTATGCTATACCCCGTGTATATAGAAGCAAAAAAGAAAAAAAAGAGGAAAAAGCCTGCTTTTGGCGCAGACCGAATCGCCCAATGCTTCATCAGACATCCTTTTTATGGAAGTCAAATAGAAAATTGAACACAAATTAAAACCTTGCTATTACCGATTACTGGTTTAAGTTAATGGTTTAAATTAGACGTTGTTTACACAATATTTGAAAATATCCTATTGCCATTTTTTTCTGTACCTCAAGTACATACAAGCAAAAAAAAAAACAAAAAAAACCATTCTTCCCCAAACAGGACCAAGTTCGTATCGATTGAAAATTCTTAGATAACCACCCCCTCTCCACTGAGTACGGACTAAGTTACTTGTAGCTGATTCACCACATGGGCTTGTTTTAGTGCTGAGTCAGGACTTAGGCCGTTTTTGACTTAGCCTATCGCCATTTTTTGGCAATAGAAAAAAAACAAGCCTTTTGGTGCTGACTGAACCTCCCAATGCTTTACTAGATATCCTGTTTATTAAAAATAACTACCATTTTCATATCTCAAAAATTCAAAAAAGGTTTCGGAGTTTTCTTTTCAAATTTTATCAATTGCATACAAACTTCTACATAGCTCTACTTCGGTGTCAAGGCAGAGTTGAAAGAAAATGCTTCGTCAAGCTCAAGGAGAGATGGAGGGAAAGGTGGACAAAACCATACTTTCGTTGAACGAATCAAACGCGAAAATATAGTGTCACGTGGACAGACGGCCGTCGTCCAGCTCTCGTCCTCGTGAAAACGGGCCCTAAAATATATAGTTTTGTACACATAATTTTAATCTGATACATATAATTTTGCACAATGACTTTTGAGCTTTCTTTTTGGATGAGATACCAAAAATACTGAAAACAATTATTACGCAAAACTAAAGGAACTAGAAAAAATGGGGACTATTTTTATTTGTCATATAAATCTGCATTAGCAAACAATCTAAATAGTAAGAATTTTAACTTTAAAGTCTGAACTCTTAAATTTTGGTACTTAAAAAAAAAACTGAACGTAAAACTGACCATTTTAATCTATTCTAAACATAGTATAACTAAAAACAAGACCATTTCGTAGCTGCAAAATACTACTGAAACACTGTCCTTTTTATGACTAATACATGCTACCCTATTGAACTACATTTCCCAAACTGTTTTGAATTAAAGCCTTTTTTCAGTTTTTTTTTACTTTCCATATTTAAAAAATATGAGCGATATTATATATTAATAACTTCAACAGAAAATCATTTTTACTTTTTTTACGTCTAATATTTTCTAGACATGTGTCAAATTTTCAAAACATTCACAAACGATGTAACGTTGTTTTCACTTGATAACGTCATTTTCATATATTTTACTTGTGTCATTTTTTTAAGTACATGGATAATGTAAACACAGTATTTTCATAAATTATCTTGTTAAAATATGGACGATATCATAGCGTCGTTTTTATAGAATAATGTCAATATAAATGTCATTTTTATTTCGTTTACTTACGTCACTTTAAAAATACATGCAATCTTATAGATAGAAATAGTAACACTGACAGCATCCAACACTACTTGATCAATTACCATGATCAAGGCCATATCCACGGGGGTGGGGGGGGGGGTTAGGGGGTTTGAACGCCCCATTCCCTCCCAAAAAGTTTGTCCGACTCGTAAAACGTAACAAAAATGCATATAAACAAATTTTTGATGCGTTTTAAAAGTTTTTCTGTAACCCTTTGAACCTCCCCGCCCCAAACAAAATCATAAATACGGGCTTGATCATAAGGCACCAAAAGAAATAGACATCTAATAACAGTTAAAGCAACAGAACCAACAAACAAGAAATACGTCGCAATTAATCCGGGTTGCAGCGGTAGCTAGCAACCTAGTAAGAGACGATCACGTCGCAATTAACTCATAAAAAAGAATCATTTAAAAAAAGAAAAGCCTGTCCCTCGTCGTCAGGAGGTCAGGTACTAAGTGGAGCTCCCATTAAGTAAAATGGAGAGCGTGAATCTTTTTTATACAAATTTTTGTGATGTGAATAAAGAGCAAAAAAATTCCAAAATATAGTTGAATGATCACATTTGCTGAGATGAGGGATAGAACTTTCTTTTTTTTCTGCGGAGAAAGAGAAAATACAGGATGACATATGCGTACCTTTCATTTATTATAACGTAGCATAGAAATAACCAAAGATTAATATACCTGTAGATGGTTAAAGTTTAAAATATGAAGTACCATTGAAATTTTAGTTAATTAAAAAAAACGAAGGAGGAAAGGAGGGTGTAAATTTTCGATTCTCTTTAGCGTTTGACCATACCTGTATAAAAAATGGGAGGTATAAGGCAATGTTCCCAAAAAGGATACCTGAGGAATCAAGCCTCCTTGGTACGGGTCATCCAAGGGCCATACATAAAATGATTTTAGAACGCACGAAATCACGATATCCGATTATAAATTTTTTTTTGGTAGATAAGGAGGTTACCTACATTCAATTAGGGAGTTAGGATCCCCTCTAAGGTTGTGTGGTAAACTTACAAATAGTGCATTTGGACCTGAAAATGTGGTATCCCCCCCCCCCCCACCAAAAATCAAGGTGTAAAAAAACCAAATACATATAATCATGGTATTTCGCTGGGATAAATCTTAAGTCTGATTCACATTTCTTGAAGGCTGAGCTTGATATCACAAAAATACAATTATGAAATGAATCAGAACACTTGCAAGGTATGCATAAGACAACCTTTACATATTTTCATTAAACCGTAAAAAATAATTCCAGAGTATTTTTGAACCCAAAAACAAAGTGCTGCCATTATAAACCTGAATGAGTGAATTCGAATTAAAACATTGATTAGCAAATAGCAAATACAACTTATGCCTTCACCATAGTTGGCTTGGTCATCCACGGACGATTATTATATGGATTATGATACGTGTTCCTCTTTCTCGGATAGGACGTCGGAGACGATAGTCCCGGGTACAAGAAATGTGGGGGAGGACTTGCAGCACCAGGAGGACTTGTCATTGGTGGAAACCATGTACCTGGTGGTGGGTAGCTACCAAAGAAGCTTCTTGATTTTGGTCCGAATAAACCACTGGGCCCATAATTGGGGAAAGGTTGAAATGGATGGCGGTTGTTGAATGGATATACTGGTCTGTTGTTTGGAGGATGCTTTCGTGGATTTCGGCGTTTTGGACTGCTTTCAACCTGAAGGGAAAAAAGATTACTCCATTAAAAAAAAAAAAAAAAAAAAAAAAAAAAAAAAACAGGTAAGCAATAGAAATGTCACATAAAATAATTTAAATTTCAAGTCATTGTAAATTATTGTATATATATATATATATATATATATATATATATATATATATATATATATATATATATATATATATATATATATATATATATATATATATATATATATATATATATATATATATATATATATATATATATATATATACAAATATAAAAAAACCATCCTATCTTTTTACCACAGTTAAACCAACCAAAAGGACAGTCGGACGACATAAATAAAACTGAAAAATCACAGAGTAAACCGTTAGCCCTCCATTTTCAGGCCACCCACATCCAACACCGAGTTTAACACAGCTTCAGTAGATTATCGTTTTTAGTTCCGTGTTCAACACGAGTTTAAGTCTTCTCAAAACCTGCGTTCAACCATGCTTTCTGGCGCGTTACAATTTTGAAGAATTCGTGTCGGATTTTGAAGAACGCTTGGAACTCGTAAGATAAAAACGCTTTAAAGTTTGGCTGGGTTAAACACAGAGAACCTGAACACATTTGTTGTCGAACCCGCTCAAAATACACTTTAAACGCGGTGCCTGAAAACTCAACTCAAACTCCTCTACACCCCCTCCTCAAAAGATGAAACACTTTTTCCTGAACTACTTAAGAAAATGTCCCCTTTTAAGGAAACCTATTGATTGTACACAATCTCTGAGACATTAAATAAAAAAAAGAAATTTTTCAACTGAAATTAAGAAGCAACATTAAAACTTAAAATGAACAGAAATTATTATGTATATGAGGAGGGTCGCCTCCTCGTCAATACCTCGCTCTTTACGCTAGAGTTCAATTTTTTTCCCAATTCTTTAAGAATTACTCCTGAGTCACAGAGGTCGTTTAATTAGAATAAAGAGCTCTTTTCAAATAAAACTTCAGCGTAAAACGCGCGGTGTTGACGAGGGTTCATCCCCTCATATACGTAATAATATCTGTTCGTTTTAATTTTTAATGTTGCTCCTTACTTTCAGTTGAAAAAAAAACTTTTTTTTTATTTAATTTCTGATCTTAATGCTGGAAATCCAGCTCCCCCTCCATAGAAAATTCCCTTCCCCGCCTAATGAAGGATTATGAAACCCACATATAAACCAGAGTATAAAAGAAACAAAACCAACACATTCACAAAAGTAAAGAAACAAACTAAAGTAAACAAGTAAGGCGACTGTGGGAGCAATGATACTTGTAAGTAGACTGGGTTAATTTGACAGCAAGCTCTGTAAGTTTCAACCCAAATGTATGGGAAACAATAACAGACAAGAGGTTTTGATTTCTATACCATAGGGGCAGATACAATAGAAAACGGGAAAACTGTGAATAATAAGTACAAATTGAATTGATATGTGTTTTATAGAAAATAGTTAAATACCAGAAAGAAACAAAAACAAGTAATCTGTAAAAACCGAAATTATTTAGCAAGAGCCTTTCTATTGTGTCTACCTCAATTTGCAACAATTTTAATAAATTAATTGGATTTTCTTTTTGCAATCAGCAACAACAAGTGTCTGGCAGGATTTTAATGAATGACTAGCAGTAATTCCCAGCTACCAAGAAGAAGAAACCAACAAGATAGAAAAAAAATCCACAGATTGAAGGATTTGTAATATCACACTAAATGAAAGATATTTATATTTTGAAAGGTTAAGAGAGTGACCAATTATGTGAAGTTTAGATGCTACTGTCAAAACAGACCAGGAAAGACCTTTTTTGTTCTGCTAATCAATAATCTGAATAATCAAGATCATCATCATCAATATCATCTGAATAATGAAGATGAGCAATATTTACTGAATTAAGAAAGCAAGTAGAAGGGATGTTTGAAATTGCTTTTATCTTCACTGGGTCTCCTTTGATTTCTTCATCAGTGAGTAAGTGTCCAAAGTAGAGGATACATTTGGCATATTATGGTTTCATATACTGCGGGAAAGATCCTCCCGCCTAACCACAAGAAAAACCTATCATAATATAATTCTTACTCTGTAATTCGCAGAAAACTTCTATACCTTTAGGGTCTATTGATTTTTAATACACGTTTTTCCAAGTTTTTGAACATAGACTAGTATAATATTTGGCCCCATTGGGGGGTAAAGGGGCTTTATTGTCTGGATAGGATTGACTATATTTGGAATTTGCGCTTGACTGTCACAACTCTGATTGTTATAGCGTTTCTTTATAGGAGGAATCTTGCCACAAGTTTACTAAAATAACCTTACTCCTTCAATTTTGAAGAAGAATCCAATAGTTAACTCACATTAGCAGAAGGGTTTCCAGTAGGTTCTACATTCTCTTTTCCAGACCTTTCGACTTCCGATTTTACCTCACTTGGGACGGAAGTTGAATCTTTCTGAGCATTTGACGGGAAGCTAATTTCACTAGCGTCAATCAAATCCTGAACAGCCTTATCAACTATTGATGCAATAGGAATAGATTTTCCTTCCTTTACTGAAGATTGAAATGACGCCACAGTGCAATAGGAACCTTTATGCTCACCAAACCTGAAAAGTTGGAGAAAAAAAAAATCATTTTTTAAACCAAAGACCAATGTTTACAATAAATCATATCCTTCAAACCTACCACGTGAAAATCTATCCGGATTTGGAAAATCTATCCGGATTTGAAAAATCTGAGAAGAAAAATACAATTATCTACATAAACGAAAAATAAACCTCATAGGAACCATGAACAGATACTTACAGATGACGCCCCCATTCCCTCACCCATCCCACTCTCGGCCATCCTAGTACTTTAAGAAAGACTATTCCAAACCGAACACCCACATGGTCCGCAGCATTCCTGGTTCCATAAGAACGGTACGCAGAATTCGCTGACAAAACACCACAAAAATGATTAAGTGCTCGCTTATTTAAACACCGATACACAAAAACACCGGTCTGATAATCTCTCATCTCCCCAGCGTTTAAAACATTAAAAGGGCAAAACAATTCACTGTACGTCCACATTTTTCAAAACCACCGAATAAGCGCAACGTTTTATTCTGCATTATCCGTGTCCGCCTAAAATTTACCAAAAATTACTAGGCTAAATAGAGCAAACCATGTACAATGTAAAGTAAACAAATGAATTAAATAAAAAATTCAAAACCGAAATGGGAAAAATATGTTTAAATCCAGGAAGCAGCCCCAAACCCCGCGCATTTTTTACTTATACAATTTCACTGTGTTTTTTTCCATTTTAAATTACAATGAATCTGAAAACTAAGATACCTTGTATCAAATATCTGCTTAATCTGCCATTCTTCTGCTAATTTTAATCTGCTATTAAAAGTAACTAAACCGAGAACATTATCAATAACTCTAGTATGAGTAAAAATAATATAATTAGTTTTGCTCGCGTTCACTGCTAAACAACTATGACTAGGAAAAACAAGGAAGTTATGTAACGCTTTTTTTGCTTTTGACATAAGCTCACTCAAAGAATTCCAGCAACCCTAATAGCTGTGTCAACCACAAAAGATGTTACAAGGAGGTGTAGATAATTTCGGAGACCACACTGCCTTTCCATGACCATAAATAAAAGTTCAAATAGGGATAAAATCCTTTTAATAGACAGTGAAGATGATAACAGTGATAGAAATTCACAAAAATACTAGATATTTCGGTCACATATGCAGTGACCGTCATCAGTAGTAAAACTGAACTACTGATGACGGTGCAGTGACCGTCATCAGTTTACTACTGATGACGGTCACTGTATATGGGACCGAAATATCTAGTATTTTTGTGAATTTCTATCACTGTTACCATCATCACTGTCTATTAAAAGGATTTTATCCCTATTTGAACTTTTATTTATCGTACAAGGAGGTGGCATCACGAATGTAAAACCGTAATGGGTCGACGTAAATCAGATATAAAAGCGCATTAAATACATAACCTTGGAGTACTCACATAGTACACGAGCAACGAAACCAATCAATCCAATTTCATTGTATCCCTAAATGCGAAATCGTATCTAACACCAACTCAAAATTAACAGTATATCGAAAGATTCCTTAAGATCAATAACCATAGTTAAAGTAGAGCCGCTCTGAAATACATTGCTTAAAGCATCCATAAGATGGTGCACTATATGGGTAGTAGAATGAAAATTACGGAATCCAAATTGCATGTCACATAAAAACCCAAGAAAATCAAGGTAAGAATACAGTTTCTTATGAACAATTTTTTCTAATACTTTTTGAGAACAGTGGCAGAATCAATATAGGTTTCTAGATTGACATTCCTCTTTTATTGCCCCCTTTGTGCATATAGTTTTTGCTTGTTTTAAAGGATCTGGCAACCGCCCTTTGTCGATAGATTAATTAAAAAAAACTTTTTCAACAAAATAGGTTTTTCAAAGAAAAGTAAAGAACTCCAGTATCAAAAAATGAGCAAAAATATAATCAAATAATCTACCTAGCGTGAAACTACCACAAATCAGCATCGATAAATAAATGAAACCCAAAACGAACAGAAATTACAATAAATAACCGAGTGAAACTCAAAACGAGCAGAAATTAACATAAGTTGGGCACAAAACCCCTATGCCTTCCCAAGGCCAGAACAAAATTTGCACTTTGAGGAAATTATGTCTTTGAGGATGACAAACCCCCCGCAGCCCCCAGGGCAAAGGTTGTAAGTTATGCCCTGGGGGCATATATGGTGTTTATAGAAAGTGTTGTCATAGAAACTTTAAAAAGGGTCCATTCAATTGGGAATTGAGAGGGCTATTTCCCTTATTCATAGTCAAAAGCGATCGGAGGGCGAATGCCCCCCCCTCTGGCCCATCATTTCGCAGTTGAAAGGTCTGGAAATTATGTCTTTGAGTAGGATGACGGAAATTAAAATAAGTCAAACTCAAAACTAGAAATTAATATGAGTAGGGTTCTAAGCCCCTATGCTTTATAAAAGCCAGAATATAATTTGCACTTTAGCAAAAAAATTCTTTTAAATGTTTTCAATTTTATAGGTTTAAGAAATCAAAATTAATTAATATTTTAAGGAATAAATATCAGTATATATATTAAACTGACAATGCACATTTTTTTCAGTAAATTCATTTGAATTTTTTTCAGTAAAGTACAAATTATATTCTGGCTTTTAGAAAGCATGGTGTTTAGAACCCTACTCATATTAATTTCAGCTCATTTTGAGTTTGACTGTTATTTATTTTAATTTCTGTTTGTTTTGAGTGTCATTTAATTATTGATACTGATTTGTTGTAGTTGTATGCTTCATATTTTATTTGATTCAATTTTTGTTCATTTTTGGTTTAACGGAGTTCTTTACTTTTTTTTAAAAACTTATTTTGAGGAAAAAGTTTTTTTAATTAATACATAAAGTGATGAATGCTAAACATAGATCAAATCTTGTCAACAGAAACGGAAACTCTAGAAGGCTGGAACTTTAATATATATATAAATTAATATATCTATAAGTCAATAATATATACCCTATATAAATTGACTTTTTATACTATTTCCACAAACGTAAAACTTATTAAGTTTTAAGTTAGTGATTAGAATTATTAACATAAACATCTGTATGGAAAAAAGAGCGGGCAGACAGCCCCAAAAGATGGGCGACCTTGATTAAACTTACACTATAAACTTCGAAATGTCCAATAGTCCCAGAGCCCAGGTTTAAACCCTGTATCTTCCAAAGATTTTCGCATTTATACAGAGAAAAACAGTCACAGCTGCGAGTTGATCACCTTTTTTCCAGCTGTGATGGTACCGAACCAGCAGTCACAAAATCTAAGATGAGGGCCCGTTCGAATTTTACCTGAGTTTAGTACCCTTTTTAGCAATTAATCTTAATAAAACGAAGCTTTCCTGGTGGAAGTAAAAAGCGAAATTAAAACATTAACAAGAAAAAGATTATTGTTTCGCATTTTATGCAACATATATCCCCAAAACTGGTTGAAATAACCTGACTCGTGATATTTTCTTATATTTGTAGAAAATTGCAAAACTAGTGTTTTACTGAAAAAACAAAACTCTACTACTAGCTAAGGTACTAGTTCAAAATGGGGTAGCAGCATGTGCTCTAAAGACAGAAGAGGAAGACATGCTAGGCACCCGGCGTGCAAAAGGTGGGGTAGCATTGTAGCCATGCTACTTAGCAGTTTTCACAGCCCAGTGATATTTGTCGGCAGATTTTGTCAGAAAATGCCAGTACTTCCACTATCACCAAATTTGTCGGCAGTTTTTGGAATTTGGTCGAGTTCTGCTACTGACCACTTTGAAACTTTTTGCATATCTCCTGGGCACTTTTGAAAAAATATTTTAATGACAATTTTATGAATAAAAGTCTACATGTCTACATGACGCTTTATGAAGGAAGTCGTGCAACCCTAAACACTATCTGTATATAACAGAGCGGCGGCTTACGCGGCTAGGGCACATACTCCAGATGGACAAAGCCTATATACCACGAATAATAGCATTCAACAGCACACAAAGCGGTAAGAGAAAGCATGAAAAACCGACCATAAAAGCGACTTGGAATCACTGGACATCTCTTGAGAGGTCACCAAAGCAAAGCCTTCAAAAAGGGAAGTATGGAGGAGTGTTTGCAGATGCATAAGCCACGGGTGGGTTTTTGTAATTATAACAATAAATGCTTCATTATATTTTTCGTTCCGAACAGTACTTCAACTTCAAACCCTACGCACTCAACGGTCGGTATCTCGTCGGTAAATAAGACAATTATCAAATTTTCTTTTCGAACGATGCTTTAGCTTAAAATCCGAAACTGCTTATAAAACACTATGTAGTCAATTACGTATGATTGAGAAACACATCACAAAAAAATTACCTGCAGCAAACTTCTTTTGGATCAACCCAAAGGGTCATTTCAACAGGCAGTCCAAGGTCATTATAGCTTAAGCCACATTCAACAGCTGCTCTTTCAATTGTGGGGTCACGAGGATTACTTTCGTTCAGCCTTATACACCGATACCCTTGCCCTTTGGAGGGTTGCTCTGGGAACCAATGGTCCTTGAATCTATTGAAATCAAATACTTATAGGCATTACTTCAGTTCAATTGAAAAAATATTATCGGAGAAAATCAAGGCTACAATCAGGGCCGCCAATTGGGTGTAAGGGGAACTATTTCCCCTAGGTTTAAAAATATCTTTTTGTATTTATCATTGAAAAATACCCTTATTCGGTAATCTCATAAAAAAAAAAAATCGAAAAAACAATACCCCCAACCCTATATTTTGAAAAATATATTTTGCCCCTTGCTAATATAGTTTCTTGAATTGGTACCCCTGAATCAAAATAAGTAGTCGGAATAAACAGTGTTCAAAACCGGTGATTCACCACCGGATTGCATAATTTCTCTATACTTTGGTGATTAAAAAAAAGTAGCTTTTAGTTATTTTCCTCAAAACAGTTGAAGGTAACAAAAATCTCCGGCTTTATTTCAACTACTTATTACCTTAAGAATACAAATCTGTTTTATTTAAAAGTCATTCCAATCGGTAAAATTAATGTCTTTTGTTTACCGTAATGGACAATGGTAATGCTGGTAGACTATGTAAATTGTAAGACAAATTTTACTAACGTTTTGAATACTATTTTGGTTATATACCACTTCTTTTATTAACGTAGCAATTAAAGTCTGGATTATCCTAGAATGGCCTCTTTTCACTATACAATTGATTCTTAATGGCACCACTAAAAATACCCTTAAAGCATCATCCCTTTAAGAACCTGTCCCTTTCTATTTTTAAAGTAAAATGAGTTTTAAATAATAACACACTGGCTTTAAGAGTGTGATTTTTCATCATTAACACATGCCACTACCCAGAGATTTTTGAATTTCCGTCTTTTTTTGCAAATCTTTTACTAAGGATGATTTTGTACTTTTAACTTCATGCTTTTCTGGTATTTATGTTTTATACCAAAGACTTTCAAGAAGTGAAGTTGGTTTAATCACAATGAAATTTACCAAAACATGATGAAAATAAAATACTGTAGTTTATATAATAATATAATTTGAGCTATATATTTGCACATTAGGGGAGGGGGGAATGGGAGGTTATAGTAACCAAACATTTTCCCCACCTCCTAATGTGGAAATATATGGCCCAAATTATACAAGTCCAATGCATTCTGTAACCCGTCATTCGTTATTTGTGGCTATGAAACCGGTTTTCTCAAATCTTACATTCAGCAAACTTCTCGACTGTGTTTTTGGTTTAATACATAAGCACCGTTTTTTTTCCGTGAAGAAATATATAAAACAATACCATTTTAAAAAGAAAACAGAAAAAGAATCAAAGAAGGGAATGTAAACAGAAATTTAAGAGATGACAAGTCCCAAAACATAAAAACATAAATGAACAATATTTTTTTTATTTTTATCATGCACGAAGTCTATCCATGGTCAAACAGTTCGTGGTAACGAACTGTAAGTAAGGAGCGACCCGGCTCAATGGTAACCGAAACTCTAGAAAACGGGTTTTTGATACAAATAGATACATAAAAAGAATCAGAATTCAATGCTGAATTCAAATATATAACTTCCATCAAGTTTAGTCCTACCCATTAAAAGTTACGCGCCTGAAAAAATTTGACTGATTTTCGAAAAAAGGAGGAAAGACCCCCTAAAATTTATAGAACCTTAATGAAAATCACACCATCATATTCAGCGTATCAGAGAACCCTACTGTAGAGGTTTCAAGCTTCTATCTACAAAAATGTGGAATTTTGCATTTTTTGCCAGAAGAAAGATCAGGGATGCGTGTTTATTTGTTGTTGTTTTTATCCAGGGTGATTGTATCGACTCAGTGGTCGTGGAATTTCGTGGGAGGACTCATTGGAACGGAAATTAAAAGTTCTAGTGCCCTTTTTAAGTGACCAAAAAAATGGAGGGCAACTAGGCCCCCTTCCACGCACATTTTTTTTTCCCGAAGTCACCCGATCAAAGTTTTGAGATCGCCATTTTGTTCAGCTGGGTCGAAAATATGATAGCTATGTCCTTTAGGATGACTTAATCCCCCGAAGTCCGTGGGGGGAGGGCTGAAAGTTATGAACTTTACCCAATGTTAACATATAGTATTGGTTATTGGGAAATATACAGACGTTTTCAGGGGGGATTTTTTCTGGTAGTAGGGGGATGGGTGGGTCGGGGGTTATGTCGGAGGATCTTTCCATGAAGGAAGTTTTCATGGGGGAAGGGACATTTCTATGAAGGGGGCGCCGGACTTCCCAACATTATTTAAAAAAAAGATCAGAAATTAAATATAAAAAAAAAACAAGTTTTCCAACTGAAAATAAGGAGTAACATCAAAACTTAAAACGAACAGAAAATATTACATGTATAATTGGGTTCATCCCCTAGTCAATACATCGCTCTTTAAGCCAAAGATTTTTTAGTACTTTCATAACAGCTATTTATTCTAAATAACGGCCTTTGTGATTAAGGGGTCATTTTAAAAG